>NC_080483.1:5367500-5627500 GCF_030265055.1 Doryrhamphus excisus | reverse complement strand
CCAGTTGGTTTCATAGTCATGACCACCCTAGAAATGTGCATCTTTTTTAATCCAACAGTTAATGCGCTTGTCTTGTACATGCAGTGTTGTGTGTGTGTGTGTGACTTGGTGTGTGTTTGTTGTTTGTGTTCAGCAAAGCTCAGTGCCTGGGGTGTCTCCAGCTGAGAGTCACATGTCCCATGACAAGTCTTCTTCAGCGAGACTGGCTAGTTCTGCTTGCCTCGTACGCCGTGTGCATCTTGATGTTGATCTGATTCTTTCGTGTTCACATATGAAGTGTATTGGTTGTGCAGCTGATTCAATTCATATGAAGATGATGGATGATAAATAAACAGACAGAGAAATTATGCACAGATGGCAGTGAGGTCATATTTTATGCTCATGTCGGGCAGCCAAACCTGTTCAATTTTCTATTTCGGGTGACAAATATGGACGCCTTGCCATTGATGATGTGAATGGCATGATTAATGAAAAGCCAAATTCTTCTTCTTCAGATGTTCAGTGGCCTTCTGAAGCACTCGGCATCCTCGGCCTCCTCTGCAGCAGCCTCCTCCTCGGCCGGCGAGCAGAACAGCAGCGCACAGACGACACTCACCACCATCCCCAGGGGACACCTGGTTGTGGGCCCCAAGGACCAACTCTGCCTCCTGGCCCCCGTGAGCAGCACCACCATGTCCAATCACTGTGCCAAGTCTTCAGGAGGAGCCCCGCGACCTCCCTCCTCCTTGAGTGAGGAGGACGACGGAGGAGGTGGCGGTAGGGTGAGGAAGAAACGCAAGAAAAAGGACAAGAGGGAGCGAGCGGAGGGAGAGGAAAGGGTCATACCAAAGAAGAGAAAGCAGGAGAGGGAGGCCGTGATGGTCACACTGACACAGAGCGACATTCCCAAGGAACGAAGGGAGCGCAGGACCAAGGGGAGGGGGGGCAGTGCAGACGGGCAGACGGAGCTCAAGCAGGTCGCCAGGCGGAAAGCCATGTGTGCCCCCACCACTCCGGGTTCGGCTGAGGTGCCTGTCAAGGTGCCCGGCAAACGAGGAAGAAAGCCCAAGATCAAAATCCTTCCCCCTCTTCCTGCTAATCAAGGTGTGTGTGTGTGTGAGTGAGAGAGAGATCATGTTCCTCTGCACTTTTTTTTTGAATTTTGCCCATCCACAGTCCTGATGCGAAACATGAACACGTATTTATTTTCCTTTTTCTGTGCATTTCAATGAAAGAAACCTAGTTAGTATGAGCTAGCTAACAATACACATCATTTGGAGGTGCCTATTTTGATTATGAAGCCCTCTAAAAAATACCTCTGATAAAGTTTACATGCATTAACAAGTACTTTGATGATAACATTTACAGCAGTTGTCACCAACCTTTTTGAGGCCGAGGGCTACTTTGTGAGCACGGATATTATGAAGGGCTACATGACCTGTTTGCGGTGAACTTCCAAAATGACAAAACTGCACGGATCACTTTTTAGTAATCAGAACAAAAGGAATAGTAGTAGTAAACTATGTGAAGCGACTGCTCACATATCAATGTTATTTTCCACAATAATGGTAACAAAAACATATTTTTTAACAAGAAACATTTATTTAGGTGTCACGATGGCCTGCTGTACTATGCTATGTTATTAATATTATTATGAGTATTTTCTCACCTGTTGCTTGTTTCCCACACCCTCCTGGCCCAGCGCCCCCCTTGAGGACACATGGCCCGCCCCACACTAGCCTAGGTCACGGCAAGAACCACAACCAGGCCAGCATCAAGACCACAGTCCAGTCAGCACCCAAGCAGAGGGGGCGCAAACCCAGGTAAGACAGTGGAAAAAGAAGCCACTTGTTTCTTGGATCTGGATAAAGGTACAGGGGCAGAATTGATGTCACTATGACGTCATGGGACGTGCTAACCCTCCAGAATGAAAACTGTCACATACACACCCTTGGAGATGTGAGAATTCTTAAATGGTTGTCAATTAACCCCACTAATTGGCGGGGGTCTGCGTTATTACTAATATTAGCGCACACACATCATGCCATTTCATACGGACTCCTGCCCTCCCCCAGAGATCCTGGAGCCATGCCGGTTGAGAGGAAGAAGAAAGCCAAGAGAAGAACACAGGCGCCGGCCGTCCCAGAAGGGGCAGAGAGTGACGATACCACCTCACTGTCAGCAGTCAACACGGGCGGCGAGGACAGCCAGGACCCCCTGGACAGCACGGTAGGTCTGGTAAAGAAAAAATCTAACATCTTAGGTATGAACAGGAACAGAAAATCTTACACATTCCAAAATCTTGTGGGACATCTTCCTGGAAGTGTGGAAGTGGTTACAGCCGCACTTTGCAGGATGCCTTATCTGCCCTCTTCTAACTCACTCAACTCATCCTCTCCCTGCTTCCTCCTCCTCCTCAGAAACGGCGCTCCGGTCGTCAGGTCAAGCGAAGGAAGTACAACGAGGATTTGGACTTCAAGGTGGTGGACGACGACGGGGAGACAATCGCAGTTCTGGGAACTGGTCGCATAGCTGCACTCAATGCTACTGCGCTGGCGTGGCAAGCAGAGGTCACTGTTTTTATAAATCACGCTGCCCTTCAATTCCATGTCATGTTTGCCCTAGAGCAGGGGTCAGCAACCCGCGGCTCCAGAGCCACATGTGGCTCTCCAGCCTCTTTGTTGCGGCTCCCTTTGCAATGCTTGAATATTTTTTAGCACCCGTGTGGTGAAAATGCACGTCTTTGTTATGAGTTTACAAAAATCCAACTTTGTGTGAGACCATGAATGCATCCTGACTGAGTTCTGACTGGTGACTGAATGAGCAGACAGGATGCTATCCAGTTCTCTCTGACAGGTTAACATGAAGGGAAATGAGTAATACTTTGAGTTATTTGAGTTATTAATTATTATTAATGAGTTATTTGACGATTCTAAAAAATAAATTAGAGCTCATTTAAAAACAAAAGTTTATCTCCAGTACTAGCAAGAGTACTCCAACTCGTCTTTTTTTTTCCCTCCAATGTTGTTTTAAACATACAACGTTTTGCGGCTCCAGGCTATTTTTCTTTAGTGGGCAAGTGGGTGAAATGGCTCTTTTCATAGTAAAGGTTGCCGACCCCTGCCCTAGAGTAACCTCCAGGAGGAGAGAAGAGGGTTGTCCAAACTTTTTTCCAGTGAGAGCCACATATGGAGAAATTAAAGGATGCAGCTTTTATTTTGTAAAGCAAAACACATGTAGACATGCTAAGAAGTTACAGTGAAGAAAATAAGTATTTGAACACCCTGCTATTTTGCTATTTCTCCCACTTAGAAATCATGGAGGGGTCTGAAATTTTCATCGTAGGTGCATGTCCACTGTGAGAGAGATAAACTAAAAAGAAAAATCCAGAAATCACAATGCATGATTTTTTAACAATTTATTTGTGTGATACAGCTGCAAATAAGTATTTGAACACCTGAGAAAATGAATGTTAATATTTGGTACAGTAGCCTTTGTTTGCTATTACAGAGGTCAAACGTTTCCTGTAGTTTTTCACCAGGTTTGCACACACTGCAGGAGGGATCTTGGCCCACTCCTCCACACAGATCTTCTCTAGATCAGTCAGGTTTCTGGGCTGTCGCTGAGAAACACGGAGTTTGAGCTCCCTCCAAAGATTTTCGATTGGGTTCAGGTCTGGAGACTGGCTGGGCCATGCTAGAACCTTGATATGCTTCTTACGGAGCCACTCCTTGGTTTTCCTGGCTGTGTGCTTCGGGTCGTTGTCGTGTTGGAAGACCCAGCCACGACCCATCTTCAATGCTCTGACAGAGGGAAGGAGGTTGTTCCCCCAAATCTCACAATACACGGCCCCAGTCATCCTCTCTTTAATGCAGTGCACTCGTCCTGTCCCATGTGCAGAAAAACACCCCCAAAGCATGATGCTACCACCCCCATGCTTCACAGTAGGGATGGTGTTCTTCGGATTGTACTCTTCATTCTTCTTCCTCCAAACACGCTTATTGGAATTATGACCAAAAAGTTCTATTTTGGTCTCATCTGACCATAAAACTTTCTCCCATGACTCCTCTGTATCATCCAAATGGTCATATGCAAACTTAAGACGGGCCTTGACATGTGCTGGTTTAAGCAGGGGAACCTTTCGTGCCATGCATGATTTCACATCATGACGTCTTAGTGTATTACCTACAGTAACCTTGGAAACGGTGGTCCCAGCTCTTTTCAGGTCATTGACCAAGTCCTGTCGTGTAGTTCTGGGCTGATTCCTCACCTTTCTTAGAATCATTGAGACCCCACGAGGTGATATCTTGCATGGGGCTCCACTCCGATTGAGATTGACCGTCATGTTTAGCTTCTTCCATTTTCTAATGATAGCTCCAACAGTGGACCTTTTTTCACCAAGCTGCTTGGTAATTGCTCCGTAGCCCTTTCCAGCCTTGTGGAGGTGTACAATTTTGTCTCTGGTGTCTTTGGACAGCTCTTTGGTCTTCGCCATGTTACAAGTTAAAGTCTTACTGATTGTATGGGGTGGACAGGTGTCTTTATGCAGCTAACGACCTCAAACAGGTGCATCTGATTCAGGATGATACATGGAGTGCAGGTGGACTTCTAATGGGCAGACTAACAGGTCTTTCAGGGTCAGAATTCTAGATGATACACAGGTGTTCAAATACTTATTTGCAGCTGTATCACACAAATAAATTGTTAAAAAATCATGCATTGTGATTTCTGGATTTTTCTTTTTAGTTTATCTCTCTCACAGTGGACATGCACCTACGATGAAAATTTCAGACCCCTCCATGATTTCTAAGTGGGAGAAATAGCAAAATAGCAGGGTGTTCAAATACTTATTTTCTTCACTGTATATATACCTGAAGAAAAACTGCATCTCAGCTTTATCATATAGGTGAAAAAGTCCATTATTAGTATTAACTTAGTATCAATTTAGTATCATTTTTTTGCAAAAATGTCAACTTTCTTTTTAAATAATCTCTGTAAATTTTGTTTTCACAATATTATGACTGACGGCACGGTGGTCGAGTGGTTAGCGCGAAGACCTCACAGCTAGGAGACCAGGGTTTGATTCCACCCTTGGCCATCTCTGTGTGGAGTTTGCATGTTCTCCCCGTGCATGCGTGGGTTTTCCTCCCACATTCCAAAAACATGCTAGGTTAATTAGCGACTCCAAATTGTCCATAGGTATGAATGAGAGTGTGAATGGTTGTTTGTCTATATGTGCCCTGTGATTGGCTGGCCACCAGTCCAGGGTGTACCCTGCCTCTCGCCCGAAGACAGCTGGGATAGGCTCCAGCACCCCTGTGACCCTTGTGAAGAAAATGAATGAATATTATGACTTTTATTCCAATAATATTGTAACTTTTTCCACTACCAATTTTCCCAAAATTACAACTTAAAAATTACAAAAGAATCACCGGGAAAGGTACATTCTAGGACAGTGCTCACTGTTTGGAACATGGTAGTCCCGCAAAAAATGTGTAAAGCCCACATTTCCACTACCGATGTTGCGCCAAGATTGTCTACAGTTCGTAAACGCGACACCCTCGACGGCACCAGCGGTGCCTCTGACAAAGTCCGACAATGAGTGGCAAGCAGGCGAGGTGGACGCAGCGCCCTCTCTTCCGGGTTCTCCTGAGCTCCACAGTACCAACGGTGCTCCTGACAACGTGTGTCCGACAATGAGTGCTCCTCCTCAGGCAAGAGAGGTTGGAGGGGCACCAGTGGTTGCTATTCATTGAGTTCATACACGTTAAGTCAGGCGTCTCCAGCCAGTAGATCATGAGCTGCCAGTAGCTCCTAAACATTTTTCAATTAGCTCTCCAGGGACTTTATTAATTTATTATCAACTCATACCCAATAAATTAGAGTGTATTTTTCGCATTAGCCAACAAATAGCTTTGTAGTGTGACCAATCACAGCAGAGTGGGCGTGCCTGGAGGCGAGCTGTGGGTGGAAAAACTGAAAACAGACAGGAAGCACAAATCCAAGGAAATACAGCTGGAATAGGTGCAGATTCCGGAAGATCTAGAAAGTTTTCTTTGCGGGTTATTGTGTGTAGCCGCTCTATAGAAGTCCACAACTTAATACAAAGGGTCGAAAAATGAGCATAATAGGTCCCATTTAGTATTTCAACTCTATGCTATGAAAATGACATTATTATACATTTTTTTCAAGTTTATGGTGTAATATTTAGCCTTTTATTCTCTTAAAATGTCAGCTGTTTTTTTCCATTTCTGCTTTTTGTTTTTTACAGCTATTTCAACAGTCTTCATGACATTATAACTTTTCCTCGCAACAGTTATAAATTTTTTTGTTTGTTTTTCATATTGGAACTTTTAGAAAAATTATTTTTCAACGTTATTCTTGGAAAATTGCAAACTTTTCTTTTTTTGTCTTAATGTTGTTAGTTATTATTACTTTATTCTTGCAAAATTACTGCTGATTTGTTCATTTTTATTGATTTATTAATTTATTTCATTTTCTTGTTAAATGATATTCAGAAAGTGTGGCGGGCCACAAATGGCCGCACTTAAGACGGCTGTAATTTATCAATATCATCCATCATTTAGAGTTATTTCACAATGGTGTCTGCATGTAAAACTATAATTATTCTTTATAAAATGTGAAGTCATTTGGGTGTTTGTCATGTTTTAATTGGATTTACAGTATTTTTTATGGGAAAAATTCATTCGGTTTTCATACAATTTGGTTTTCGAGTAACCCTTTGGAATGGATTAATACCGAAAATCCAGGTACCTCTGTATAGACTTATACTCAGTATAAGCAGAAAAGAGTGCCAGAAGGAATGAGATGAAGTCTTCACTGATCTGTCTTCTTAACAGGAGCCGCCTGAGGACGAGGCTAACATTATTGAGAAAATTCTTTCTGTACGAGCCGTGAAGAAGGAGGTAAAAGGTCTCAGATGTGCACAATGACCGTTGTTGTGTTGTCTTTTTAATGTGTGATTTCATGTCTCTGCAGACGTTGCCGTCAGAGGACCAAGCAGAGGAGACGGAGGAGTTTTATGTAAAGTACAGAAACTTGTGAGTCAGTCAACCCTGCTGCTGTTATGTTCCACTGTATATGAAGTCTTTGTTGTTAGCTTTGTCAAAGGTTGAAAGCACGTTGTGTTTGTTGGTCCATGCTCTCCAAAGAAGATGTTTGGATGCTAAACCAGAATGTCATTTGATGACTTTGCCCGATCTGGTAAATGAGGAGCTTTTTCAGCATTTATCTCTCCCTCAGCTGTAGTTTTCCCTTGTCTTCATCTCGTTAAGCTTTTCACCCTTGATGGGAACCTCTCAGGACCCCATGTAGTTACGCAGCCATTAGCACTCATTGTAAACATGTGTTCCCCAAGTCGGGGGTGTCCAAACATTTTTCCAGCAAGGGCCACTTGTGAAAAAGTAAAAGATGCAAACCCTACTATGATATTTTAAAAAAGATATTAGAACTTATATATATTTCAATAAATATATATACGCATTTTAGCTTTGTACTAAAGGTGAAATTCTACTGGAAGGACCATAACACTAGGGGCTATAATTTCGTAGACCAGGCGCAGGCGTGGCACACCTGCCTACGCCAAGTCCAGCGCAGCTCGGCTCACCCATGCCTCATTTCCCTCCACCAGTGCAAAGAGGGAGGACAGAAGGGGTGACAGGGTTTAACATAGCCGAATGTAATCTTGTAATTTAATCCAGGCATCGTGCTTGTGATCTACCTGCATTAGTTATTATTATTATATAATTATTATCACCACCAAATAGGAGAACCTTTGATGGTATATTCTTTGTATCTCCTCCTTATTCTCCTTGAGGAAGCAAAACTAACAGTAAATGAAAAGATCCTGCAGCCATATTTTACCAATCAATGCTTTAGTTGTTGTTGATTATTAGTTGTCTAATGGGTCACTTTCTTTGTTTCCATAAAGTCAGTGATGCATATTATATGTTCTTTATTATTTAGTTTATTTTTAGAATGTGCCGCTGGCCAGTAAAAAAAAAAACAACCAAATGGCTCCCAGGCTGCACTTTGGACACCCCTACCCTATGTAGATGATGTCCATGCAGTTAAATCAGACCGACACATTTCGGCATTTACATGTTAACATTGACTCCTTTGGTCTGTGAGGTGGTCCTTTGCTCATCCTCTTACATGTTTTTTTTCTTCTGTAGCTCCTACATGCACTGCAAATGGGCCACGCTGGGGGAGCTGGAGAAAGATCCACGAATCCACCAGAAGATAAAACGTTTCAGGACCAAACGGGCGCAGATGAAGCACCTGTTCACTGAGGTCAGTTAATAATAATAATAATACTATACTATTGTTATTGTACTATTAGGCCCGGGGCAAGTTAAAACAAAATTGGGGCAAGTAAATCCAATCAGTGATATTCCCGTCGGGCAAGTGCACTTTGGCATGCCATACTGCCAAGAGTTTTTTTTAAAAGCGGTTCTTGTTGGGTGTTGGTAAAACACGGACTGCGTAATTCCGGTGGTAATTTGTAAACCAATCATTGCAAATCTTGAAATGGACCAATCAGAATCGCGGTCTGTAGTCCACAGTCCGCGTTTTACCCACACCCATTCTTGTTCGCGATCAACCAATCAGCGACCGTTTGACTAGGAAAACATCTATCATGGCGTCCCTGCCAACATGGTCTAATTCTTCAACAACTTGTGAAGGAAAACAGCAAAAAGTGATGAACCAGTGCCTCCTAAACAAGTATTTTATTAGCGGCAGCAAATCAAATGATGGCACAGGTGAGTGAATCACATTGCTGTGACAATTTGAAGTGGTCACAATGAAACACCACCGATTAGATCCAATACCAAGTGCTGATTTTGCACAAGCTACAAAATCTAGCGCTTTCATTTCTCTGTGTATTTTTCTCACCTTTGCTTCAGAAATTATTGTTTGACCATTGAGCATTTTTTTCTGGATTAAAAACACTTTACTAGTACACAAATGTGTCTATTCAATAATGTTTCATTGTGGTGCACAACTTATAAATATCACTGCTTACTACGATGTGTAAAGTAGTATGGCATGTCATGTTAACATACATCTTCACAAGGAAAACAACCACAAGAAATGATAATCATTCATTCATTTTCTACCGCTTTTCCTCACGAGGGTGGCGGGGGGTGCTGGAGCCTATCCCAGCTGTCTTTGGGTGAGAGGCGGGGTACACCCTGGACTGGTGGCCAGCCAATCACAGAGCACATATAGACAAACAACCATTCACACTCACATTAATACCTATGGAGCCTTGCATGTTTTTGGAATGTGGGAGGAAACCGGAGTACCCGGAGAAAACCCACGCATGCACGGGGAGAACATGCAAACTCCACACAGAGATGGCCGAGGGTGGAATTGAACCCTGGTCTCCTAGCTGTGAGGTCTGCGCGCTAACCACACGACGGCCGTGCCGCCCGAAATGATAATCATTTAATCTTTATTTGAGATTCTCATGTGATGCCACAAAAATTAGATGATATCATTATGGCGGTCTTTTCATTTTACATGGGGCAAGTTCGGTCAAGTAGTTCTCACCTTAAGGATTCCCCATGGGCAAGTCATTTTTGGTACATGTAACTCATCAGTAACTATTTATGCTCCTCCAGCCTGATGAGGATTTGTTTAATCCGGACTACATCGAGGTGGACAGGGTGCTAGAGGTGGCCGTCACCACAGACACAGAGACGGCAGAGGTTGGTGATATACACTGCGTGTGTGCATAGCGTGCACACAACCCACTGTGTTTATATGTGTGTGGCGGTAGGAGGTGACCCACTACTTGGTGAAGTGGTGCAGCCTTTCGTACGAAGAGGCCACCTGGGAGCTGCAGGAGGACTTGGACCCTGAGAAGATCAAAGAGTTTGAGGAGATCCAGAAAGTACCTGCAGACCTCCGACATGTGGTGAGAAGAAACACAGAGATCTGCCGTGTACAACCAGAATTATAAGATCATTGGAATGCCAAAAGAATCCAAATTAATGACGAATTTCAATCTTTCAGAAACTTTCTCGTAAAAGTGTAAGTGTAAACTGTGTGTGTGCATCCCAGGAGCGTCCTCCCCCTGAGAAGTGGCAGAAGTTGGAGCGCTCCAGAGATTACCGCAATGGGAACCAGCTGAGAGAGTATCAGTTGGAGGGGATGAACTGGTTGCTGTTCAACTGGTACAACAGGTGAGGAAGCTATTGCAGCAGTCAGCCGTACAGGTATGGAAAGATGGCACAAGTTGTTCCTGCCCCCAAAACAAAGTTGCTCCGTGATTTTAGACGGATGGCCCTTTTGTTGTGAATGAGTTAATAGTCACCATCCATCACCTGAGACAGTTTCTTCCTTTGTGCTATCAGGAAAAACTGCATCTTGGCGGATGAAATGGGCCTCGGGAAGACCATCCAGTCCATCACCTTCCTGTATGAGATCTTCAGCATGGGGATCCGCGGCCCCTTTCTCATCATCGCCCCCCTGTCCACTATCACCAACTGGGAGCGCGAGTTCCGCACATGGACGCACATGAACGTCATCGTGTACCACGGCTCGCAGATCAGCCGACAAATGATCCTCCAGTACGAGATGTTTTACAGAGACGCTCAGGTGAGGATTGCTTGTCCTTGCCGGGACGCGTGGGGGGGAGTTCAAGGTTGTCAGGTGCACGTACCGTATTACGTGTTGACATGTTTGACTTGTAATGATGAAAGCATGTGTCGGCAGGGTAATACCGTGCCGAGCGTGCTCAAGTTTCACGGCCTGATCACCACCTTCGAGATGGTCATGGCCGACTGTCCCGAACTAAAAAAGCTGCAGTGGCGCTGTGTGGTGATCGACGAGGCCCACCGACTGAAGAACAGGAACTGCAAGCTGCTGGAAGGACTCAAACTCATGAACCTGGTCAGTCATCTTTCAAATTTTTCATTGATTTGCTCCTTTGGCGTTAAAAGCTGCCACTCATTTAGGAGGGAAATGAAATGTTCAAACACATGAATTCATCTGTTGTGTACTCTACAAACAATCTACATTAGTGATGGGAAATTCGATTCCTTTTCCTGACTCCAGTTCTAATCAGAACAGGTATCACAGCATCTGTGAGTCAGTGAAATTTGAGTCCTCATCAACCCATGAGTCGATGCATCTTACATGTTTGTTGAGTACCCGTAAGTCAGTGAAACTATAGTCTTTGTCAAGCAACTGTGAGTTACTCGAGTGAGAAACTCGAGTTACTCTCAACCCATGAGTCAATGAAACTTGAGTTACTCTCAACCCATGAGTCGGTGAAACTCGACTTACTCTCAACCCATGAGTCAATGAAACTCGACTTACTCTCAACCCATGAGTCGGTGAAACTCGACTTACTCTCAACCCATGAGTCGGTGAAACTCGACTTGCTCTCAACCCATGAGTCGGTCAAACTCGACTTGCTCTCAACCCATGAGTCGGTCAAACTCGACTTGCTCTCAACCCATGAGTCGGTCAAACTCGACTTGCTCTCCACCCATGAGTCGGTCAAACTCGACTTGCTCTCCACCCATGAGTCGGTCAAACTCGACTTGCTCTCCACCCATGAGTCGGTCAAACTCGACTTGCTCTCCACCCATGAGTCGGTCAAACTCGACTTGCTCTCCACCCATGAGTCGGTCAAACTCGACTTGCTCTCCACCCATGAGTCGGTCAAACTCGACTTGCTCTCAACCCATGAGTCGGTCAAACTCGACTTGCTCTCAACCCATGAGTCGGTCAAACTCGACTTGCTCTCAACCCACGAGTCGGTGAAACTCGACTTACTCTCAAACCACGAGTCGGTGAAACTCGACTTACTCTCAAACCACGAGTCGGTGAAACTCGACTTACTCTCAAACCACGAGTCGGTGAAACTCGACTTACTCTCAAACCACGAGTCGGTGAAACTCGACTTACTCTCAAACCACGAGTCGGTGAAACTCGACTTACTCTCAAACCACGAGTCGGTGAAACTCGACTTACTCTCAAACCACGAGTCGGTGAAACTCGACTTACTCTCAAACCACGAGTCGGTGAAACTCGACTTACTCTCAAACCACGAGTCGGTGAAACTCGACTTACGCTCAACCCACGAGTCGGTGAAACTCGACTTACGCTCAACCCACGAGTCGGTGAAACTCGACTTACTCTCAACCCACGAGTCGGTGAAACTCGACTTACGCTCAACCCACGAGTCGGTGAAACTCGACTTACGCTCAACCCACGAGTCGGTGAAACTCGACTTACTCTCAACCCACGAGTCGGTGAAACTCGACTTACTCTCAACCCACGAGTCGGTGAAACTCGACTTACTCTCAACCCATGAGTCTGTGAAACTCGACTTACTCTCAACCCATGAGTCGGTGAAACTCGACTTACTCTCAGCCCATGAGTCGGTGAAACTCGACTTAGTCTCAGCCCATGAGTCGGTGAAACTCGACTTAGTCTCAGCCCATGAGTCGGTGAAACTCGACTTAGTCTCAGCCCATGAGTCGGTCAAACTCGACTTAGTCTCAGCCCATGAGTCGGTCAAACTCGACTTACTCTCAGCCCATGAGTCGGTCAAACTCGAGTCTTTGTCAAGCAGTGTGCCAGCGAAACACACGTCTTTGTAAGTGAACAAACGTCTTGTGACTTCTGAAACACTTATCACAACACGCTAATCTCTGATCAACAATGCTTTTGTTCTTGTTGGTGGCAGGAGCACAAGGTTCTTCTCACAGGAACGCCTCTGCAGAACTCAGTGGAGGAGTTGTTCAGTTTGTTGAACTT
Source organism: Doryrhamphus excisus (assembly GCF_030265055.1). Lineage (NCBI taxonomy): Eukaryota > Metazoa > Chordata > Actinopteri > Syngnathiformes > Syngnathidae > Doryrhamphus > Doryrhamphus excisus. The sequence goes on along the minus strand of NC_080483.1, from coordinate 5,614,723 downwards.
CCTGGAACCCCTGCAGTTCCCATCGGAGAGCACCTTTCTGGAGGAGTTCGGAGACCTGAAAACAGACGAACAGGTGGGTTGAACTGTGCTTTTTAGGATGATGTGCATGAAGCACCCACCTGACATTTGACCTCAACAGGTGAAGAAGCTACAGGCCATCTTAAAGCCCATGATGTTGAGGAGACTGAAGGATGATGTGGAAAAGAATCTTGCACCTAAAGAAGAGACAATCATAGAGGTACAGCACCAATTCGTCTTTCTGATTGGTTACTTAATTAGCAACCTTTTTCTGGATGAAGATGCATTTTCAGTCTCAGTGTACATGTTGCTGAGCATTCTCTCTTTTTGTGTTCCTGCAGGTGGAGCTGACCAACATTCAGAAGAAATACTATCGAGCCATTTTAGAGAAGAACTTCTCTTTCCTGTCCAAAGGAGCAAACCAGCACAACATGCCAAACCTCATTAACACTATGATGGAGCTCCGCAAGTGCTGTAATCACCCGTACCTGATAACTGGTGAGAGTGCCCATAGAGGACAATGTAGCCCTAATAGCTTCATATTGGAACTAGTTCAACAAGGCTTTTGCTGGGCCTTTGATTATCAGTTTTTCTCAAACCTCACTTTGGTCCACATTGACGAACCTCTCCCTTACCTTGCTCTTCTACCAGGAGCAGAGGAGAAGATTCTGGAAAGCTTCAGGAAGAGCCACAGTCCAGATGCGCCTGACGTGCAGCTGCAGGCAATGACCCAGGCAGCTGGCAAACTGGTGCTGATTGACAAGCTGCTACCCAAACTGCTGAGCGGGGGCCACAAGGTCTTGGTCTTCTCCCAGATGGTGCGCTGCCTGGACATCCTGGAGGACTACCTCATCCAGAGGCGGTGAGAAGAGAAGAAAAGGTCTCAGGTCTGTTCTGAGCTTAAAATAAAGTCATTTCCCATGAATGTGATTCATAGATACACATATGAACGCATTGACGGCCGCGTGCGAGGGAACCTGCGACAGGCCGCCATCGACCGGTTCTGCAAGCCGGATTCAGACCGTTTTGTTTTCCTGCTGTGCACCAGAGCAGGAGGGCTGGGAATCAACCTGACAGCGGCAGACACGTGCATCATCTTTGATTCGGACTGGAACCCCCAGAACGACCTGCAGGTGGGCACCAGCCACACTTGGTTCCGTTGTTCCCCTGCGCTGGATGTGCTGTATGCCGCAAATGAGATCATTCATGATGCTTACGATCACGCTCCGTCAGGCCCAGGCACGCTGCCACCGCATCGGCCAGAGCAAAGCGGTGAAGGTCTACAGACTCATCACGAGGAACTCCTATGAGAGGGAGATGTTTGACAAGGCCAGTCTGAAGCTGGGACTGGACAAAGCCGTCCTCCAGGACATCAACCGCAAAGGAAACCTCAATGGGGTGAGACTTGCAGTGGAGTTGAAATCGTAGCCTGGATGACTCCTGCTGATGGGAATGTGATGACGGTTGTGCAGGTACAACAGCTCTCCAAGCTGGAGGTGGAAGATTTGTTGAAAAAGGGGGCGTATGGAGCACTGATGGACGAAGAAGACGAGGGCTCCAAGTTCTGTGAGGAGGACATCGACCAAATCCTTCAGAGACGGACCCAGACCATCACCATCCAGTCTGAGGGGAAAGGATCCACATTCGCAAAGGTCTGAAGGCCGGCAAGACAAGTTTGAAACATCTGGTCATTATGTTATGAACATAGAGGAACATATAAGCACATCTTTCTTCTCCTCAGGCCAGCTTCATCTCCTCGGGCAACAGGACTGACATTTCTCTGGACGACCCCAACTTCTGGCAGAAATGGGCCAAGATTGCAGAAGTAGAAATTGACTCAAGATCAGAGAAGGTAAAGTGGAAAAGAGAACATTGTGACAAGGGAGGGGAGCGTTCATGCTAGAGCAGAGGTCTCAAACTCACGGGCTGCATGCTAGTTTGAGGCCCCCGCCTTGATATGAAAGTTAAATTTGTTTTAATTTGATTTTTGATTTGCTTATTTATTTTTCCATCTTATTTTGTGTTGAAAAATAAAAATTAACATTAAACATTTATTTAATAATTGAATAATAAAAAAATAAATGTATAATAATTTATTATAATTTAATGTTTTATCAGAGCTTTTGCAAAGAACCAAAGCACTGAAAAAGTGGAGGGTATAGCAGAAGCATTGAAGACATTGAAATATAATTAATATTTATATTTTTAAAATATTTTTATTATATATTTTTTTCTTTTATATTTATGTACATACATACACACACACACACACACACATATATATATATATATATGTTTATTTATTTATTTATTTTTTAATTTATTTATTTACTTTTTTAACCTGATGCGGCCCAGCCTCACGCAGACCCTAGCTCCAGTGGCCCTCTGGTAAATTGAGTTTGAGACCCCTGTGCTAGAGAGATGAAGTGGAACCGCCTCAGGTCAAACAATCTGCTCCGGGACACCAGACCACTTGCAAATGGGGCTTAAAAATGACTAAAGAAATTTATTGCCAATACAGTAATGCCTCACGAATTTTGCACCTTCACTCTTATCACAGTTTTTTTAAAATATATATTTTCATGGTTGAATATGGCCTATTATTGGTCCTAAAAAGTGATATTACCATTACTATATTTTGCTGAAAGTAAGCATTTACATATACATTTCTAAGGACGGCACGGCGGTCGAGTGGTTAGCGCGCAGAGTTTGCATGTTCTCCCCGTGCATGTGTGGGTTTTCTCCGGGTACTCCGGTTTCCTCCCACATTCCAAAAACATGCTAGGTTAATTGGCAACTCCAAATTGTCCATAGGTATGAATGTGAGTATGAATGGTTGTTTGTCTACATGTGCCCTGTGATTGGCTGGCCACCAGTCCAGGGTGGACCCCGCCTCTCGCCCGAAGACAGCTGGGATAGGCTCCAGCACCCCCGCGACCCTCTTGAGGAAAAGCGGTAGAAAATGAATGAATGCATTTCTAAATGAAGTGAAATTCAAACATAAGGCATTCAGAAGACTACTTTAAAGATGTTGTGATGATATGTAGTATTCTACATTGGTCACCAGGTGTCACTCATGTTACATTGAGGAGACAATGTCTATTGGAGGTACGATTGACTGTACAGAACAGGATTACCAAAAAAAAAAAAAGCAATTCTCCTCATGCTAAAATGTGTGCATCTATATTATTATTTTATCTATGTCTCATATGTCTTATTTTGTCTTAATCTATCTACTATATTGGATAATGGAGTGTAAGGTGACTATAGGGGTGTTAATTCATATCCAGAGGGCTTTAAGAATGTTACAGTTTTTGCAATGTTTGCATAGTTTCAGGCCCAAAACCATGGGGAAAAAAAAGCACATTTCTTCCTCTCCACATCATAGGAGTCACTGGTGATCGACACTCCTCGCGTGAGGAAGCAGACACGCCACTACAACTCCTTTGAGGATGACGAGTTGATGGAATTCTCTGAGCTGGACAGCGACTCGGAGGAGAAACCTTGTCGGACTCGTCGCTTGGGAGAGCGCAGCCGTCGCTATCTTCGTGCTGAGTGTTTCCGAGTGGAAAAGAACCTGCTCATCTTTGGGTAAGATGAAAAAACTGAAAAACAAGTCTGTTAGCTTGTTGAAGTAGGAAAACACCAAACACGGTATGAAGGTAAATTTGATTAAACTCTCTCATTGCACTTTTCAGTAAACACCAATGTGAATGTAAATGAAGATGCAAATGGAAATATAGGGTTTACACATTGCCATTTGAAGGCAAGAAAATCAACTTGTTCATATTTTCTTTTTTCCTGTCAAGTTGGGGCAGGTGGAAGGACATCCTCAACCATGGGCGCTTTAAGTGGCACCTGGCAGAACGAGACATGGAGGCCATTTGCAGGTCAGTATCATCCCTGCATCACATGGAAAGAATGAGACATCCAAGCATGTATTTATGGACCCGGGAGGCAAACACTTGTCCTAAGTGAGACCTCACAGCTAGGAGACCAGGGTTCAATTCCACCTTCGGCCATCTCTGTGTGGAGTTTGCATGTTCTCCTCGTGCATGCGTGGGTTTTGTACGGGTACTCGAGTTTCCTCCCACATTCCAAAAACATGCTAGGTTAATTAGCGACTCCAAATTGTCCATAGGTATGAATGTGAGTGTGAATGGTTGTTTGTCTATATGTGCCCTGTGATTGGCTGGCCACCAGTCCAGGGTGTACCCCGCCTCTCGCCCAAAGACAGCTGGGATAGGCTCCAGCACCGTCCCGCGACCCTCGTGAGGATAAGCGTTAGAAAATGAATGAATGTTATCAAAGTCATCTTAGTAGCGTAGCGTTGAAATATTAGAGAAAAAATGTTTCTTTAAGGTAATAATATGAGAAACAAAAACATAATTTATTTTTGGAAATTATTTCAGAAATAAAGTCATAATATTACAGGAAGAAAATTTTCCAGAGATTATTTAAGAAGAAATTTGAAATATTTGGGAAATTGAAAATAAGGACAGTTGCCATATTTCACTCCAATGACACAGGAAGCTAAATAGCTAGTCAATGAGAGGTGTGGTTGCTCCCTCTCAGGAACACACTGCCCCCTAGTGTTTTGGCAGATAATTGCAAGTCACGGATACTGGTGCATAATTCATTAAACATTTCACAAACCTTCATAATAGAAAGCAACGGTGACTACAAATTAGTCCACCAAGTTAAAGATTGAATGAATGCGATCGCTCCTCCACGTGATGATAAACTGCATGACAATAATGTGTGTGTGTTGTTGTTTGTAGGGCTTTGCTGGTCTACTGTCTGAAACACTACAAAGGCGACGACAAGATCAAGAGTTTCATCTGGGATCTGATCTCACCCAGCAAGGACGGCCAAGACCAGGAGCTGCTCAACCACTCAGGTCAGCTTCGTTCCATCCTTCAGCAAACACGCTGATATAGTTAATTTTCAAACAGCTAAAATAATGCATAAAGCTAAAAATAACCAATTAGCTAAAAATGTCATCCAATACTTCTCTACAAGAGAGGAGAAATATGATCTCAGGGAAGAAGTAAATTTGAAACACTTCTATGCTAGGACTACGTTAAAAAGCCATAGCATTTCAGTATGTGGAATCAAACTATGGAATACTATGGAGTACCGAAGTACGAGGTGCATTAAAAAAAAAACAAAAAAACGTAAACTGTATTATGGAAAGCAGGAAGTGAACAAATGTAACAGTTACTGATTGTAAAAGTACCAGATGGAGGGGTAGGATTTAAGAAGCTTTGCTTCTTCCTACTCCTTTTGGACATGTGGAACTGTGAACTGATTATGTGATGCATTCAATTGTAATCTGACGCATGTTCAAATGAAATAAAACCATTACCATAACGTGCACCGTGTTTGACCGGTCCAGCACCACTCATCTATCTGTCCCTCAGGTTTAGCAGCTCCAGTTCCTCGTGGTCGTAAGGGGAACAAAGTGAAGCATCAGCTGAACGTTCCAGAGCTGAAGAACGCCGACTGGCTTACCCACTGTAACCCCGAGGTGGTGCTGCAGGACGACAGCTACAAGAAACATCTGAAGCAACACTGCAACAAGTCAGCTCTGTGCTATTTATACTGTGTGTGGCGCATGTGATTTGAAGAAATTATGCTTGTTTGAAAATGTACAAACATGACCATAACAATTCGGGGAGGATTCGCAGTAGAAGATGCAATTTTTGGTGCACCTTGCCACTTCACTTTTTAGAAGGTGGACATTCACTGAACGCACCATGTGTGTAACATGACAACATTTTGACATCAAAAATGAATGTTTTCACAGGCATGACATGTTATATACTCACATACTGTATTTCATGGAAGCAACCTGCTCGTCATCACACTCCTTCTCCTGCAGGACAGTAAGTCACTTATGGAACTCAACATGTTCCTTATGCAGGACCTCCAAAACAATAGTAGTGCAAGGTAATAGTTATCCACCGTAATTGTCTAAGTCAGGGGTCTCAAACTCAATTTACCTGGGGGCGACTGGAGCTAGGGTCTGGGCAAGGCTGGGCCGCATCAGGTTTTCAAAAAAAAACAAAAAACGCATTTATTAAAAACAGAAAAATATACAAACTTTTTCAGTGCTTTGGTTCCGATTTTCTACAATAAAAGCTCTGATAAAACATTCCACTGTTCTCAAATATCTTAATTTTTATTTTTCTGCACAAAATAAGATGAAAAATAAATAAACAAATCAAGAATAATGAAAATCAATCATCAATCAGTAATAAACAAAAAAATATAATAATAATAATAAAACGGCAAACAATAAAAACTTAAAAAACCACATATAGTTGGTGGGTAGACAAATTATTTTTTTCTCAGATTAAAATTAACAAAGCATTATTAGAGCCCTGTAGACATGACAAAACACGACTAAACAACAAAAAAAACACAACTGCAGGGTCTTGAGACACATGCTAACTCGCAAACTAGAGCGCTAGCGACCTAAACGGTAGCCTTCAAGTTATTTCCTTTAAACTTAAATAGCCCAAAACTTACCACTTCCACACGGATAGGGAGGATAACTATTAACAGTTATTTAACCTTTAACATGAACATTAATCAAACGTAATAATTTTTTCTGGGTACATGATACCATACAGCATCCATATCAAACTTGCGCGGGCCGCACTAACATTAAACTTTCATATCAAGGCGGGGGCCTCAAACTAGTGTCCTGCGGGCCACATTTGGCCCGCGGGCTGCGTGTTTGAGACCACTGGTCTAAGTAATCTTTCTGAGATAATAGACTGCTTGGTATTATATAAGCCGTGCACTGGATTGCAATCGACGTAATTTAGAAATTTTTCAGCTGTTTCGTTTGCTACAACGAGTGTTTGGACATTACTATTTCTGTCCCGTCTACAGTCCATGGCCCAAAAATGACATCGTCTTTATATATGAATGTTTTGTTGAAATATCATAGCATATATTCACCTACATTGGGATTGCATTTAGTTTCTTTAATGTAGAAAATGTATCAAAGTGGCCCCAACGTCAGCTTCCGTGTTTGCATGTGTCACTACAGGGTGCTGCTGAGGGTGAGGATGTTGTACTACCTGAAGGTGGAGGTCCTGGGTGAAGCTGCCAATCAGGCTCTGGAGGGCGAGGCAGCCAGGTACGTTGTCCTGTCATTGTCTTGTCTTTGCTTCTCCTGACGTGACACACACATGATGGATGTTGATGATGTGACTTATCCCGCGCCAGTAAATTGGACGTGTCGCTGCCAGACATCGACTACATCGAGATTCCAGCTTCGTGGTGGGATGCCGAGGCGGACAAGTCTCTTCTCATAGGTGTCCACAAACATGGTGAGCACTTTGACGTGACGGCTTGTTGAAATTTATTTTTTTTTAATGCCACACGTCTGCTTGACCAGGTTATGAGCGCTACCATGCCATGCGCGCCGATCCAGACCTCTGTTTCCTGGAAAGGGTCGGGATGCCTGATGTCACTGCGTTGTGTGCAGAGCAGGGGGCAGGGGAGGCGGCTTCCGACATCACTGACAGGTATGACAACGTGCTCCACTTGCATTGTGTTGCATTGATTAAAACTGCAGCTGGTTCACAGTGTGTTCCACTGTCTTTATCTTTCAGCAGCAGTGTGGTCAAAGCAGAAGATGCCAATGAGAGCAGTGGAAGTAAAGCTGATGGTGGAGATGTTCGCGATGAGAGCAGCAAGGTGAACATACAAAATCTAATGTTAGCTAACATGGGAATCACTGATGGAGGATATATTTGCTTCAATTCTTGTCTTCAATGTTTGTCTTCCATTTTCAGGGAGAGGAAACCTCCTTCAGCACGGACGCCTCTGACAAACCTGACAGCACCGCTCCAGGTGAGAGCTTCTCCGCTGTTGTAAATGTGGTGACATGTGGCTGGTTGGTCTTCACTCCTTTTCCCTGGAACCAAACGCATAAAGTCAATCTGTTCATGATTCTAAATCGGCATGTGGTTCTAAAGAGTGTCACTGCTTCACAGACTCTCATTTGTCAGCTGACCTGTGCGCCCAGGACGCTACTTTGGTCACAACAACAGCAGGAACAGGAACAGGGACCGGCGTGGCGGCCCTCCACGTGGTCCAAGCGCGACCCCTGTGGCCCACGGGCCCTGCGCTGACGGCCCGCCTACGACGCCTCATCACCGCCTACCAGCGCTTCACGCTACGCCGCGAACCCCTGCTGAGGCCAGACTTCCTGCTTCATGACGGCATGGTTGGCATAGGGGTGGCCCCCCACGGCCACCACACCGAGGGGCCTCTGGCCTGGCAGCTGGGGGAGGAGCTGAGGCGGTGCTCTGTGGCCGCCACCGAACCAGACACTGTTTTTCTGGAGTGGCAGAGAAGGTGAGGCACTATCCCTGAAATGTTGACTATCTGCCTGTCAAAATATGACATTAATATAGGCCTGAGCAATATGAACCAAAACTCATATCACAATATATTTATGTTGAATATCGCATACAAGCGTATTCAAGAGTTAAACTGCATGAAAGCTTCTCAACCTCTCCCCTGACAGTTCCTTGCCCCCCCCCAAGGGAACTGTCTTTGAAATACGTAAATATAGAAAAAGTAAATATAATAACAGTCTTCTTTATGACAAACCTTTCATAATGCAAAAAAATGGTCAGTTCTTACCATAAGAACACTTCATGAAATAAAAAAAAAATGTAACTGTCTGCAGCAACTCAAATTTGGAACAGTATAATTTTTTTCACAAAGCAGAACCTCATAGAATAGAGCAAAAAAGTGAGTAAAAACAGCCTCATTATGTTAGTACATGTACCATTCCTTCTCAAACAATGGCTGGATTTCATCCATACGTCTGCTGTGTGTCTCAGGTGGACCCGTCGCGAGCAGATGGACTTCTACCGCACAGTGTCATCGTTTGGAGTAGTGTACGACCCCGAGAGGAAAGTCTTTGACTGGTCCCAGTTCAGAGTTCTGGCCCGACTGGAGAGGAAGACGGACGAGAGTTTGGAGAGATACTTCAACTCTTTTGTCAACATGTGCAGGACGGCGTGCAAGCTGCCTCCCAGGAAAGAGGAAGGTGGGATCTGGCATGATTTCGGAACATAAGACAATGTGGTTAGTTTGAAGTGTTGCAGTGAGATTCTGCCAGATCTGGGTGCATCCAAACAAAACTCTCAAAAAAACACTCTCAAAAAAGTTAAAACCTTCGTGAAAATTTTAATGATCAACCAAAAGGTTGGGCACAAGAAATTATTAAGTGTCTCACAGGTATTTCCCTCCTCTGACCGTGCCTTTTCGTCCTGGCGCAGTTCTGCTGAACTGTAGTGTTTTTGCATCCTTGTTAAATTGCTGCAAGCCTCCTCCTTTTGAACTGAAGATTAATTTACAGTATTCCCTATTGTTGCCGTATAGGCACCTAACGTCGACATTCCCTGATCATGTCCAGAATCTTTTGTGCGATGGTTAGCTTCCTCCTCCGCCTTTGGGGCGCCGAACGCTTCATCAACATTGTGGGTTTTGTCTGGGAGAAAATTGCAAACATACAAAGACTGCAAGCTACCAGCAAATTGCCTATTTACAATGTAAAGGCTAAACTTGGAGCTCATTCCACACCACGGACATACTATTGAGTCTCTGTGGAGCACAACACAGTTTGATGAGGTCTCACTCACATAATGATATCAATATTGGCAGAAAAAATTATAGCGATATGCCAGAATTGGCCGATAAAGTCCAGACGTACGACAAAATTGCAAATTGTATTATTTGCGGATGATACCACAGCTTTTTGTTCTGGAGGGAGTACACACGGAATCATTATTAGAAAAGTCAGAGAAGAAATGGTCACACTAAAAAGATGGTTTGATGATAATAGATTGTCCTTGAACCTAAGTAAAACTAAAATCATGCTGTTTGGTAACAGCAGAAAGGACACGCACCAGCAAATACAAATAGACGGTGTGGACATTGAAAGGGTGAACGAAAATAAATTTCTGGGGATCACAATAGATGAAAATATGAGCTGGAAACCTCATATTACAAATATACAACATAAGGTGGCCAGAAATATTTCAATATTGAACAAAGCAAAATTTGTTCTCAATCAGAAATCACTCCACACTCTTTATTGCTCTTACTTATTGTGTGGAAATATGGGCTAATAACTATAAAAGCAATCTTCACTCGCTAAATGTACTGCAAAAAAGGTCAGTAAGGATAATTCATAATGCCGCCTACAGAGAACATACTAACTCCTTATTTCTAAAATCACAAATACTTCATCTTGCTGATATAGTTCATCTTCAAACAAAAATAATGCATAAGGCTCAAAATAACCAATTAGCTAAAAATGTAATCCAATACTTCTTTACAAGAGAGGAGAAATATGATCTTAGAGAAGAAGTACATTTGAAACACTTATATGCTAGGACTACGTTAAAAAGCCATAGCTTTTCATTATGTGGAATCAAACTATGGAATGGATTGAGTAAGGAAATCAAACAATGCACAACGATGAGCCAATTCAAGAAACAATACAAGCAGTTGATGTTTGCTAAATACAAGGATGAAGAGTCTTGAACCAGTCATGATGTGCTATATATATCACTATATTGACACTTACTATGGTACACATTATGTCATTGGATGCTCATATCACCTTGTACTTCGGTACGAGGTACATTATTAAAAAAAAAACAAAAAAAAACCCTAAACTTTATTATGGAAAGCAGGAAGTGAACAAATGTAACAGTTACTGATTGTAAAAGTACCAGATGGAGGGGTAGGATTTAATAAGCTTTGCTTCTTCCTACTCCTTTTGGACATGTGGAACTGTGAACTGATGCACTCAATTTTAATCTGATGCATGTTCAAATGAAATAAAACCATTACCATTACCATTACCAAAAAGTGTGACCCCCTGTGTCTTTAGGCTTGGTGGATCCATCAGTGCTGGTGGAGCCGCTGACAGAAGAGAGAGCAGCTCGGACGTTATACCGCATTGAGCTGCTTCGCAAGATTCGAGAGCAGGTGATAGAACTCGCAGACCCCTGCATCTTTCCCAGAGATGGTATTTCACTGAAGAGGCGTGTTCTCTTCCCACAGGTTCTTCTGCATCCGTTACTGTCGGCCCGCCTCCAGCTGTGTCGTCCATCCCTCTACCTTCCGGTTTGGTGGGAATCCGGCAAACACGATCGGGATCTCCTCATCGGAGCGGCGCGCCACGGCTTGAGCCGCACGGACTTCTACATCCTCAACGACCCCCAGTTGAGCTTCCTGGAGGCGCACAGGAACTACGTGAGGGGCCACCCCTCCCATCTGCTCCCTCAAAGTCATCACCACCATTCCGCCATCTCGTCCTCTCAGCAGTTACCCCCCCCTCACTGCTGCCTTTATGACTCCGCCGTTGGTCGCCACTCCCCCCAGCCTCCTGAATATCCCCACCAGCATCACCCTGTGCCTCCATCAGCTCCCTCCTCATCCTCCTCTTCCTCTCACCTCCACCCTCCTCCTCCGCCACTGGACACCCACGAGGCAGCTTCGCCGGGCCTGGGAATAGTTTCAGGTTCTCGTGGAGATTTCCTTGACTGTCCTCCTTTGGATGAGAGCTTGGATCTGGGATCGCTGCAGCACGACGCCATGGCTGCGGACGCTTTGCACGGAGGGAAAGCTTCCAAAGACGCCCTCAACGGTTTCCCATTCAATTCGGCTACAGGAGGTCAAAGCATGCTTAACTCCTACGGCGTGGGAGGGGCAGACCTCCACTCCAAACTGAGGAGCGATGTGCTGGTTGGCGAGCAGGGCTCATCTGAGGAAACGGGGCTGTTGGCACCGTCGGTGGAGCTAGATCAGTTGCAGGTACTGATACTGATACATGTGTTTGTCACTATCTGTCAATGGCTTGCTATTAAACGTCACCAAATGGATTCAGGCTCCCTGGGATGGGACAGATCACTCCAGCCCGGCTCACCATATGTTCAACGAATCTGACCCCATCCTGGGTCCCTCCTCCCTGGAGACGGGATTCCTGGAGGAGGAGGACGAGGAGGCTCCGAGGGCAGATGAGGGAAGAGACAACGGTGGGACGCTTGAGGAGTGTCTGGGCCTCCCCCCCTCGTCGTCACCCTCCCATCCCTCGGCTGCAGACTCTGTGGAGTCATCCAGCTATATGCTGTTCAAGGTTGGTCTGCCAATGAGGGTCAACGTGCACGACTTCAAACCTGAGCTTGTCTTCTTTTCACACTCTCTTAGGACATCGGCGTGAGTGAAGAACCTGGAGCCGATCAGAACGATCTGGCGACCAGCCCCCTCCCGGCCTACATCCCCCCTCCCCCGCTTTCTCCACCCGACATCAGCGGGCACGAGCCTCGGGGTGACACATCCGTGGAGGAACGGAGCGGTGAAGAGAGAGGTGTCGCCTTCAAGTTTGACACCAAAGACGAAGCCGATGTTTCAAAAAAAGAACAAATTCTAGAAGAGGAGGCAGCGTGTGAGCCAGCTCAAGGTATCATCGTTTTACGATTGACCACAAATTTACTGCTGTTTGGATTTTGGAGAGCATGAAAACACAAATATTTATTTCACAGAGATACTTTGGTTTATTGTATATATGTTGCCTTGTTACGTATTACAGGGTTTTCACATTAATTTGGTCATACTTAACAAAGTTACATTGAAATACAGTGGACCCCTGCACATTTGCCATTCACAGCCCCACAAAACCTCATTTAAAATAGGCAATATTCAACCACGACAATGATTAAACAGCAATAGTTTATTCATTATTATTATGGCCGCAGCTATCGAATACCGTATTTTAGTAATTGAGCCTTCTACTAAAACTTTTTTTGATTAATCAAGTAATCGTGAAAACATATTTTTGCTTGGTTATAAAGCAATAATGAATTCACAAGAAAAAATAAATCATTTGCGGCACGGCGTTCCAGTGGTTAGCGCGCAGGCCTCACAGCTAGGAGACCAGGGTTCAATTCCACCCTCGGCCATCTCTGTGTGGAGTTTGCATGTTCTCCCTGTGCATGTGTGGGTTTTCTCCGGGTACTCCGGTTTCCTCCCACATTCCAAAAACATGCTAGGTTAATTGGCGACTCCAAATTGTCCATAGGTATGAATGTGAGTGTGAATGGTTGTTTGTCTATATGTGCCCTGTGCGACCAGTCCAGGGTGTACCCCGCCTCTCGCCTGAAGACAGCTAGGATAGGCTCCAGCACCCCCCGCGACCCTCGTGAGGAAAAAGTGGTAGAAAATGAATGAATGAATGAATGAAAATAAATAATTCACTCAATAATAAATGACCAATTGCTTAAATTTTTTAGATAATCAGGTGTTTCATTTCTTTTTCACACCACTATATGTCTTGTTTTCTCTTATGTCAACTGCATTGGGTAATAGGAGTGTAAAAGTGACAATGGGGTGTTAATTCATGTCTAGAGAGCTATTAATAATACAAACACACACAAACATACCGTATTCAGAAGGTGGCAAAAACTACTACAATATTAATATATATTCATAAATAAAGTCGATCGTACTGCGATAAATGAGGGATTACTGTACTGCTCATTTGTTGGCTTCCTGTGTTGAAATATGTAATTGTAAAGTTGGTCATTTTTGGATAGATTATTCAGTAACAAAGAATTCACAGAAACATTATGGCGTAATATAGAAGTGAAGGATATATGATAAACAATACTTTGACCACAACAAATTCAATAAGGAGGAATAATAAGTACAACTGGTTGTGCGTGGGTTTTCTCCGGGTACTCCGGTTTCCTCCCACATTACAAAAACATGCTAGGTTAATTAGCGACTCCAAATTGTCCATAGGTATGAATGTGAGTGTGAATGGTTGTTTGTCTAAATGTGCTCTGTGATTGGCTGGCCAACAGTCCAGGGTGTCTTACCCAAATACAGCTGGGATAGGCTCCTGCACCCCCGCGACCCTTGTGAGGATAAGCGGTAGAAAATGAATGAATAAGTACAACAAAGTTGTTGCCAATATGTTAAAAATGTGTCACATTGCTTGCTTGTGCCATTTATGTTTTCTTAGGTGTGGACCAAAGTTTGGGATCTATGCGTTTGCCTACTGAGCTGCCAGAGATGGACGTGGCAGAACCAGAACCTGCTTTGAGAGAACAGGAGGAGGGGATCCAGGTCCCAAACCAACTGTGCCAAAACCTCCAGCAGAACTTTGAACAGGGCGGGGCTAAGGAGGACGACGTGCTGCCCTATCTTGGCAAGCTGGAGCAGGATAGTCGTCTCATGTGTCCTATGGAGGAGGTGGACACCTTGATGTTGTATCAGACCACTGAAGAGGAAACCATGGCAAACTCTATTGACCCCGAAGCCCTGATGGCGGATGATCCTGGAGAGTTTCTGCAAGATGAAGGAATGTCAGACGGCTCCAGAGAACATGGTCCAGTGGAGGAAAGAGATCCTGCAGATGAAGTGGACAAGATCCCTCAGTGTCACGTGGATCGGTATTCACTCATGGATGGTACTGTGGTCAAGTCGCATGAGATGGATTCTGGAGTCAAGTTGGAAGAGGGCCAGGATGGTAACGATGAAGATCAGAACCTACTTGAGGACCAAAGTGACAATGATGCAGCTCTGCCTGCTACGAGCACATCTTCTGCTCTGTCAGATGCCAGCAATGAGGAGAAAGACCAGCAGCTCCCAGTCAAGGTGGAGGAAACCAAGACGGAAGATGATATCTTCCCTCAGATGAGTTCTGGCGAGTCCGGAGATGTGGTGACTAAAGCTGAGAGCCTGGACCCTCCTCTCAAAGCAGAAACACTGGAGTCCTTTCCCATCAAGACCGAGAACTCCCACATGAAGCAAGAAGCTCTCCTGCTGATGACCGACACCAAGATGGACATCTCCCAGGTTAAAAACAAGGACAAGTCAGAGGGGTTGGAGTTCAGCGTTCCTCCCACCGGCAAAGCTGACAGCGAGCAGGAGTTTTTGGAGGCGGACAGCACGGTGCAGACTCCAAAGCTGGAGCAGATGGACGGACTGGTGGAAGCATCTGAGACGCTGGAGGTAAAAAGCCAAGTGAAGGAGGAGAGGTCCACCTCCCCAGGTAGGAAAGGAGATGAAAGACATGCTAAGTTAGTCATCATCGCTGAGGATGATCCTGTCCTGTCTTCCAGTGGCGGCGGTGGAAGGCTTAGCAGGAAGTCCCAGGTTCGCCGCTCCTTTTTCCATGTGTGAGCTCCCTGATGGCCTCCATGACAGCCGGGAGCCCACCATCGCTCAGCTCCTACAGGAGAAAGCACTTTACTCCTACTCCGAGTGGCCCAAGGTATTGTTAGCTACTCTGCTTGAACGTTAGCCGAGCATGAGCATCGCCTTCTCATCGCGTTGCAGGACCGTGTGATCATCAACCGTCTGGACAGCATCTGCCACGCCATCCTGAAGGGGAAGTGGCCTTCCTCCAGCGACCAGTATGACTCGCCCGCCACTTTGGCCGCCAGCGCCCTCGCCCAACAACACCTGCAGCGCTCGGGCTTCCTCGCCACCGTGCCGAGCCAGGCCAGGATACAGCAGGCCAGTCCGGGACTGGCCTTCCCGATCCCCCCTCCTCTGACAAGACTCCCCAAGGTGAGCACAGTGGTGTCATGTGAGTGTATCATTTATCTCTGTTCTCTCATGTCATGGCTCACGTGTGTGTCGGCCTGCCACCTTCAGCTTTCAGCTGCTGTAAAAAGTGATTTTAAGGGACTTGAAAGTGCCTGATTTGACCTTCAGCAGAGCAAGAACCCCGTTGATTTTGATGAAAGATCATATGCGTCAATGCTAGATGAGTAGATGTTTGTAGAAGCTTTCACGCTCTTTCAAGGAAGTAGAAGTCAAGGTGAGGCTGTGTTGTCATGTGTTTGTTTTAACAAAAGCATCATTGCTGTCCACCCCTCACCCACCTTGTCCACCCTCACAGTACGTGCCGCGGGGCGGCGGGCGCGGAGCTTGGCGCCTCACCTCCCTCCCTCTCTTGCAGGAGAGACTCGTGGCCCCTCCGTTTCTCCCAGAGATCAAACGAGCCGGAGGGCGGAGGTCTTTTGACTACAAAGCTGTGGCGGCTGCGGCTAAGGTTTTAACCAGCAAGACAACTGGATCGAGCGGCGTTTCTTCTTCTGGGAGGTCCGGCGGGGGCTCTCACCGTGCCATGTTGATCAACGGTTGGCAGGAAGCCGCCATGGACCTCAGCAAGTCGCCGGGGGACATGAGCGCTGCATCAGCTGAAGGCACAGCTGCCTCCGGAATAGGCCAACGCGGCGGCGCTCACAAGCTGCCCCCGCCGCCGCCCCCCATCACCGCCCCACTGACAGGCCAGGCGGGAATCGACATGGCAGGCATCCTGCAGGCAGGCCTCATCCATCCTGTGACGGGACAAATAGTCAACGGCAGCCTGAGAGGAGACGATTCCCTGAGGAGGAGGAGGGGCAGGAGAAGAAACGTGGAGGCGCTTTATTCCGAATTCACCAAGGCCAGACTCCACCTACCAGACACCACACAGGTCATTCCAGATATCTCCTGTCTATCTACTAACCATCTATCCATCCATCCATCCATCCATCCACGGGGATAGTATGTACTGTATGTGTATAATATACACATACAGTATAATATGTATACACAAATCATACAAAATAGATATTGTCCAACTCTCAATTTCTGATACCGATATCAGCTGATAGCGATACTGATATGTGTAACATGACATATCTCCTTTGATGGAATGAAAAAATATTTGTTGTGTTTGTTTGTTGAATTTTTTTAATATCGGTTTTCATGATCGGTGAAAAAAATCTGATGCCGATGTCAACCGATATCGCATTTTATGCTGATAATTTATTGGTACTGATAATTATCAGACATCCCAAGTAATAATAGATAGGTAATGGTAATGGTTTTATTTCATTTGAACATGCATCAGATTACAATTGAGTGCATCCCATAATCAGTTGACAGTTCTACATGTCCAAAAGTAGTAGGAAGAATCAAAGCTTATTAAATTCTACCCCTCCATCTGGTACTTTTACAATCAGTAACTGTTACATTTGTTCACTTCCTGCTTTCCATAATACAGTTTGTTTGTTTTTTGTTTTTTTTTAATAATGCACCTCATACCGAAGTAAGCAATGACCGCTTTTCCTCACGAAGGTCGCGGGGGGTGCTGGAGCCCATCCCAGCCGTTTCCGGGCGAGAGGCGGGGCACACCCTGGACTGGTGGCCAGCCAATCACAGTGCACATATAGACAAACAACCATTCACACTCACATTCATACCTATGGACAATTTGGAGTCGCTAATTAACCTAGCATGTTTTTGGAATGTGGGAAGAAACCGGAGTACCCGGAGAACATGAAAACTCCACACAGAGATGACTGAGGGTGGAATTGAACCCTGGTGTCCTAGCTGTAAGGTCTGCGCGCAAATCACTCGACCGCCGTGCTGCCCCATTATTTGACTTCCTATTTCAAAATCATTTGTTTAGTTCGAGGATCAGGCGCCTTCTTTGAGTCGCCGCCTGACCAATGATCACATCGCGGTGGAAAAGTGGAAAACTCACCATACCTTGCCAAACGTGGCATGTAATTATTAGTCAAGAAAGTTGTCTAATGAATCTATAGAATAATAGAATGTTAGTTACTTTTTGAATGGAACTTGTCAAATGTATTGAGCTATAATAATATCTAATTTCTATATTTAAATCTATCTCTACTGATCTACAGGGCCGCGTGGAGGTCATCAGCCACGCCTCTGTCTCCTCCTCCACCTCCTCACCCTCCCCCTCATCCTCGGAACGCCCCGCCGCGACCCCTACGCCGTCGTCCTCATCGACGTCCACCCCGACGCAGACCCCTCCCCAGCCAGAGTTGACAGCCATAGAGCGGGAGGCGGCTGGCAAAGGTTTGATGGAGTGGCTGAGACAGAAACCAGGGTACAGCTTGGATCTTCCTTTTGCTCACGTGAGTTTGTAGTTTTTTGTTTTTTTTTTTGCACTTGGTGAAAAAACTAAGTCCATCAAAGAACTTTCTTGTCTTTGGTCCACTCTGTGTCTCTCCAGGTGGGAGCAGGGGTCTTGCACGGTTTGGTGGAGCGCCCCAAACAGAGGAGGCATCGCTGCAAAGACCCCACCAAGCTGGACATCAACACCTTGACGGGGGACGAGCGTGTTCCCGTGGTGCACCGCGGCACTGGACGCAGGGTACGCTTGTTGTTGTCGTCATGTCTTTGGGCGCACCCTGCTTGGGCGCGCTTCACATGTCAAGTCTGGCACGTTTGACTCGTGTGAACACATTTTGGCCATTGGTGTGCGTAAGAAAGTCATGTGACCTACCCCTTCAAAAGTGTATCAAAGGTGCCGGCCTTTAGTTGTGTCCCGCTCACATGATATTCCTGTCTCACAGCTGGGGGGCGCCATGGCTCCAGCCATCAAGGAGCTGTCCAGGTGGTTGGATGCCAACTCGGAGTACTTTGTGGCTCCAGACTGGGCGGACGTGGTCAAACATTCCGTGAGTACAGAAGACCTTTCTGCCGGGGCGGCTAGGTTACGCTAGCTTATTAAGCTGGACCTCCTCTCCACCTCCAGGGCTTCCTTCCAGAGGGAAAGTTCTCTCGGATCCTAACAGAACCAGTCAACAGAGACCCCGCCTCCCGACGGCGTGGACGCCGCCCTCGCAGCGAGATGCCCAAACCCCTCCTGTCTGACTCCTCCCCCTCCGGCCTCGGGCCCCCGCTCTTCATGAATGGAGGTTTAATTGGCAGCATGGACTCAATGGTGGCCATGCAGAACCTCCGCGGCGGCATTCCCGGAATTCCCATCTCTGGAATCATGGCGGCTGGATTCCCTCACGTTTTCCCCACGGCGGGAGGGGGCGGGGCGTCGGCGGAGGATGCTAAGAACGGCTTGAGTATGCTTCCCATGATGCTGCACGGCATCCCGCCCCCCCACGGGGCCTTGTTCGGCGTCGGTGCCATGATGGCGCATACGCCCCCTCCCCTCCACACCAGCCCCTCCTCCTCGTCCTCGTCCTCTTCGCCGTCGGCCACAAAGGTCACCACTACAACTGCGGCTGTCACGTCAGAGGCGGGCGGCCCCACGTCGACAACGGCGGCAGAGAGCGGCGAGAAGAAGTGTCGCCGTGACGACAAAGCAGCAGACGCCGAGACGCCGGCCGCGGTCGTCACCTCCACCAGCAGGGGGCATCCCGGCGGCCATCTTAGCTTCAACCCCTTCCTCATCCCAGGCATGTCCCACGGCCTCCTGTACCCCCACATGTTCCTGCCCCACGGGGGCATCGTGGCGCTTCCTGCTATGCCGCCCGGCACCACAGACGTCTCACCGGGAAGCCCCAAGAGGAGGCGCAAGACAGATCAGGAGGAAGCAGAGCAGCAGGCTGAGGAGGACGACGAGGAGGAGGCAGCGGCGGCGGTGGAGGAGGAGGAGGAAATTGAGGAGGAGGAGGTGGTGAAGGAGGAGCAGCCGACCAACCAGAGTGAAAGTACAATCAAAGAGGAGGAGCCACCCCCGCATGAGAGCGGAGGGGCGGGGCTTACTGAGCCCCTTCAAGCAGACTGCCAACAGCACGCTGAGGAAGAGTAGAAGACAAGAAGTGTGTACAGTTTATGTCGTGTCCGTCAGTCCTTTTATTATTATTATTATTATAATTATTGATAATGTCACGTTTATACACTAAGACCCCGCCCACCATCTCCAATCACAAGAAGACTGTCAGTCAAAAACAAGCTCATGGTCTTCTCTCTTCTATTTTTTTTTTTGCGCAATGCTCTGAATTCCTCACACACAGCGCCCTCCGGCGGCCGACGACTGAAACCCACTTCCTGCTCAAGCGGCCACGTGACTCCGCCCAGCAGGAAGCGGCCTCGAGGAAAAGCAGCGAACAATCCTGGCCTTTGTTTTGACTTTTTAACGTCATCACCAAGAGACACAAAGTCACTTTGAGACACGGAGAGCAGAGTGTGGCCTGCAGGGGGCAGCGTTTTTTTCAATTTGACACCGCGCGGCATCACACGGACAATGAACCGTCACATCATGGAGCGTATGCGTGGCCGTGTCTGTGTGCGTGTGTCCCCTCCTTTTGTGTCAACATTCTTCATGTGGTGCTGTATATTGCTTTTTTACTTTGGTTCCTTTTTGGGGCCTCCTGCGTGTGTCGCCATTGGCTGAGGAAAACTTGATGTGTGTGTGTGTGTCCTACCAGGAAGTACTGTAAAAGTTGCTGGTTAGCATAACAGGGTCACTTTGTTTTGGTTTGTTTTCATACATGAAAACATCATTTTTGCACAACGTTGTTTTGTGAATGTCAACCACTTTGTGTGTGTGTGTGTGTTCGTGTGTGTGTGTCTCGTCCTGACAGGTCACTTTTTTTCTTAGCCGTTGCCTTGTCACACTTTGTGGCTCCATATAATTTATTATTATTGGACTCTTCTTTTGCTTTGCCAAACATTTACCAAATAGGAAGCTGCATCCCAACGTGTTCATCAGTCCAAGGCCTTATTTCACTGTCGGGCGTTTGGTTGTCGTTGGTCAAAGCACAAAGTCACTCTTTGCTTCTCAGTGCCTCTTCAAGCGGCTCCATCTTGTCAACCTGAAGCATCAAACTTGTTGGTGGAGTTCATCATCATCATCATTATCATCATTGTGGTCTTATTTTGTTTTCCCCTCCTCCCTTTGTAGTTGGAATATTTGGGGCAAGAGGAGAAGGTCGTGACCTCCAGGAAGAGAGGACGGGCGCACGGGTGAATGGCGAGGAGCTTGTTTGTGCTTTCACGTTAATCAGCTTACGTGTTAGCTAACGTGATGATGGAGGGGGATGCAAGCAGTGTTGAGCGTCATGTGACACGTGTCACAGAAGAGTAAAGTACTTTTTTTTTTAAGAGTTCTGATAAAACTGCTCCAACACGAAGCTGCTTGTCGCTTTGAGGCGGCGCTGCAAGAGGAGTGTGCAGATATCGCGTGGTGGCATCGTTTTGGGGTGATATCGTAGCGTGGTCATGTCATAATGTGGTGATATCGTAGCGTGGTGATGTCATAATGTGATATTGTAGCGTGGTGATGTCATAATATGGTGATATCGTAGCGTGGTGATGTCATAATATGGTGATATCGTAGCATGACGACAGCATGATATCACCCTCACCATGCTGTATCGACACATGATGATCACTACGCTGATACCACCACGCTATGATGTCATAATGCAGTATGATGTGATGTCATAGCTTAGTCATGTCATAACTCGATGACATCATAGCATGGTGATATTGCGGCGATATCATGACATCATGGCACAGTGACAGATTCTTAGCAATCTAGCGTGATGATATAGCATGGTGATGTCGCAATGTGGTGATATCGTAGCGTGGTGATGTCATAATATGGTGATATCGTAGCGTGGTGATGTCATAATATGGTGGTATCGTAGCGTGGTGATGTCATAATATGGTGATATCGTCGCGTGGCGACAGCATGATATCACCCTCACCATGCTGTATCGACACATGATCACTACGCTGATACCACTGCGCTATGATGTCATAATGCAGTATGACGTGATGTCATAGCATAGTCATGTCATAACTCGATGACATCATAGCATGGTGATATTGCGGCGATATCATGACATCATGGCACAGTGACAGATTCTTAGCAATCTAGCGTGATGATATAGCATGGTGATGTCGCAATGTGGTGATATCGTAGCGTGGTAGCATATCACTGTCACCACGCTATGGCATCACAATGCTATGTTGATGCATCATGTATGATGTCATGCTGTGATACCATCACTATGATGTCATAATATCACATGTGATATCAGTGTTTTATACAGCATGGTAACATAGCCTAGTGATATCAGCATGACATCTTAGTGTATCACCACACTATGATGTCATAATATCACATGTGATATCACTGTTTTATACAGCATGGTAACATAGCCTAGTGATATCAGCATGACATCTTAGTGTATCACCACGTTGTGTTATCACCACACTATGATGTCATAATATCACATGTGATATCAGAGTGTTTTATACAGCATGGTAATATAGCCTAGTGATATCAGCATGACATCTTACTGTATCACCACGTTGTGTTATCACCACACTATGATGTCATAATATCACATGTGATATCAGTGTTTTATACAGCATGGTAACAGCCTAGTGATATCAGCTTGACATCTTACTGTATCACCACGTTGTGTTATCACCACACTGTGATGTCATAATATCACATGTGATATCAGTGTTTTATACAGCATGGTAACATAGCCTAGTGATATCAGCATGACATCTTAGTGTATCACCACGTTGTGTTATCACCACACTATGATGTCATAATGCAGTATCACATGTGATATCATAGCACGATGACGTGATAGGCGTGATATCACAGCACAACTGGATGAATCATAGCTGGTTGACATCCTCGTCAGGTGCCAATCAATCCAGCAGTCACCGAAAGACAACAATGGAGGACATCTTGTGTTGTCAACCAATCAGCGTACCGCTCTGTGTTAAGTTCCGCCCCTTCATTGACCCTACCACTGCACTCGGCACACCAACAGAGGGCGCCAAAGACTACTAGTTGTGAGTCATTTGGGGGTGACGTGATGAAACAGCAAGAAAGCGAAGTAGAATGAGCTTTAGTGTTCACATTTTGTTATTAATTAGCTTCTGGAGCGCTCCATAAAAAACATAATAATCATAAAATCACCTGGGTGGTCGTCAGCGCAACCTGTCCCACTTCTCTCCAACACCTTCCCCCAAAAGTCCATCAGATCTAAAAGAGGACAATCCATTGGCGAGGAGAACGCCTTCCATCCCGCCTCCTCCGGTCCCCGAGTCACGTGACCTGCAACTGACACATTAGAGTCCACGCTGTCCAGCATCTGGCCACTTCATTAGGTACACCTGCACACGGGAGGTGTCGTCGAGCACAATCGTCGCATCGACTCTCCGGACGTTGTGTACCTAATGAAGTGGCCAGCGCGTGCCCATGTGATGTAAGACGAAATAAGAGCACTTGTAAAAATGTCTTTAAAATAGAAAAAAAAGAAAAGCCGTTTGTTGAAGTCGAGAAAGCAAATCATGACGTCTGTGGTGGGGTTTTCCTTAATTGACTTTATTTTTTCATATTTGTATATTCTATATCTCTGCATTCCCATGTGGACGCGTCTTCACGCTGTCCTCGCGTGGTCTGTCTCGTCTTTTATGCTGCAATAAAAGATGACCTTCAACTTTTCTAGCCTGCATGACCACTTCCTCTTTTGTACACAAAAATGCCCCTGTCGTTCTTCCACACCACACTCATCATCACCGTTGGCATGACAGCAGAAAATGTCATATTTATTTATCATACACGGGCCTCAAATGTATCAAATACACCACATTGGGCAAATTGATATTCAGAAAAAGTTATAGTTACGAGTTTATTTCCCCCAAAAGTAATTGAATCAGTAACCGAATTACTCCTTCATTCATGTAATTGGTTATTAGTTGAGTTCGTTTTTGTGAATGGGTTCGCATTGTTCACTTTAAGAGAGACGGCAAAATATTCGACTCGCTCGCGAAAGTTCCATCAGTGCATAACAACAGCGCATGTCACACTCATAAACATAGATGCCTCATCGAATGGGTTTGTCCACTGCTGCGATACGTCAATGGCGCCGCCATATTGGATGGGTGAAGGCTACACTGTCAGTGAATAGAAGTAAGTGTACTTACGTTCAAAATGCTACTAATATTCTACAAATAAATATAAGGTAATTCCTCTCGTTATAGACTTAGACTAGATAATAGACTTGGGAAACAATTGTTTTTGTTTTACTGTTTATTTGACGTACGTAAAAGTTACTATTGGCTGTCCTAGAAGTCACGTGATGACCCCAGCTAATTTACATATCATTTGCATATAATGTTGCTGAACGCTGTAGGAAAAAAACACATAACTCGAAGTAGAGACACAAAAAAAACACATTAAATTAATTAGATTCTTGGTTTGTTGATTTAAAATTGTCAAGCATGTCGTCAAAAATAACGGTTTTAACTGTATTGTTCTGTATTTGTGTTCAAGCGCAAATGAATTGCTATTACACATATTCACCAGAAGAGTGCGCTATACCACACCTGTAATGTTAATACGATATGAGCCATCGAATAAACACAGCATCATCTCTTATTCGCTGTTCACTTGTGCTAATTTAGGAGTTGTCAATTGTCAAGACCTTTGAGAGGCGGTGGCCGAGATAAAATATGAGTTATTTTACTTTGATGAAATGATGGTCATCACCAATAATCTAGTTAATTTGTACTTTTGAAGGAAAATTTGTAATATATCATGTTGCTTGTTAAGCCTTAGTAACGCTATAAGGGAGTTGCTATTAATATTTGACATTTTAAAATGTATTCAATTATTTATTAATTACTATCATGTATTTTTATTTTGTATGTTGATTGTTAAGCAAAGAGGGCACTGTAGGAAATGAAAGGTATTTTTTAAATACATATTATTTGTTAATTACAGTTATTATGATTTATTATTATTTTGGATGTTGACTGATAAGCGTTGCTAAAACTGTTAAGGGAAAAAGTCAAATAAAGAAGCAAAAAGTTTCATTTCAGGTTTTTATTGCCATTTACATGTATAGGAAAGAGAATGGATTTGTACATATTTATATAAATTTATATATACACGTGTTTGGTAAATGACATTCATCCATGTTATCAAAGTGTACGCACAGCGTATAACTTCTATTTTCTACTCAGCTCAGAGCTAGTGAATACATTGTACTCTATTGTTAGCTTAGCCCCGCTCACCTCGTTTACCTTCCATCATGACGGACTTGCTCCTCCACAGTGTACTACACTCTGTTCCATTCATTATCGGCTAATTAGCAATCCTGTTTTGACTGGAAAATCCTTGGTAGCGACTTTGTGAAGTTTGGAATACTGTAGTAATTACTTACTGGAGAACACGCGTACCTCAAAGATACCGCATACACGTGTACAGATATCTGTAGACGTTTTTTACAGGTCAAGTTGTGCTAAGGTTCAGTGTGCTTAGCCTGGTAGCCATGCTCAGCTAACGCATGTCGGGGTCGCTGTCAGGCATTTGTGGTGTCCAACACGTTGCTAGCGCTGCTTTGGGCGAGCATCCACACTCGTTTTCTAGCCCGCTTTCTGCCAAAGTCTGTCCCCTTTCTCTGTCTTCTCTCTGCGGGGGGGCGGACACACACACGGGTCAGTACATTCAGCATTATTGTGTATTTAACACTCATTTGGTGTGGCGTGATAAATAATAATACAATGGCCAGAAAGAAAGTTATTAAGATATATCAGTCTGGAAAACGTTATTAAGCCATTTTTAAAGGGCTGGGACTCCAGCAAACCACAGTGAGAGCCATGATGAAATGGTGAAAAAAATTTAACTGTGGTGAAACTTCCGAACCAAAATGACCCCAAGAGATCGACCGACTCATTCAAGAGGTGCTTCTTGTAGATATGTATACGGGTTAGAACAGCAACAATTAATCGATTAATCGATGGTTAAACGATGACCCAATTTATCTATGTCAGCTGCTCCTTTTGTGGCAGGGCTGAAATGCAGTGGAAAATTCATTCATTTTCTACCGCTTATCCTCACGAGGGTCGCAGGGGGTGCTGGAGCCTATCCCAGCTGTCTTTGGGCGAGAGGCGGGGTACACCCTGAACTGGTTGCCAGCCAATCACAGGGCACATATAGACAAACAACCATTCACACTCACATTCATACCTATGGACAATTTGGAGTCGCCAATTAACCTAGCATGTTTTTGGAATGTGGGAGGAAACCGGAGTACCCGAAGAAAACCCACGCATGCACGGGGAGAACATGCAAACTGAGTTTGGAATTGAACCCTGTGAGTTCTGCGCGCTAACCACTCAACCGCCGTGCCGCACCAAAAAAGAACATTAATTTTAATTTTCATCAGAAAACATCTTGAAACCCCCAAGGCCTTTGGGAAAATACTCTGTCGAGACAAAAGGCTCAGAAAAGACTCACAAATCCAACAGTAAAACTTGGTGGTGGTAGTGTGATGGTCTAGCGCTGTTTTGCTGCTTCAGAACCTGGAAAACTTGCTGAATTCTGCGATATAACAAAAAATCCTGAAGGAAAATGTCCGGCCATCGGTATCAGATCGGTATCACCGATAAACACCTTGAATTGGACTCAATATCACACATCGCTAGTTAGTACAAGTTGAATCTATCACGCACAGGTGGCGCTGTACCTCCAGGTCGCTTGAGGGCGCTGCAGCATTATAAAACATAGAAGAGCGAGCAGCATCAAGCTACGATGTTGACAAGATAGCTTCATGCAGTCCCTTTGACAAAGTTTATTTTTGTTTAATCCCAAGTATTATTTTATTTTTTTTAAACAGGTTTGTTGTTTTATTCCATTTATTTGCTTTATAAATGTTTGACTGCCTTTTAAGAAGCAAGCAACGCCTGAAAGGTAAGCTAACTTAATACAATTTACACAAATAATATAAACTTAGTCTCCCGTTGCTCATCTTACATTATCAATGATTAGCGGTATACTTTGTTCTTTAAATGTCTTCCTCTGGAATCGAACCCTAATAAGTGACTTTTATTACAAACGTGTGCCTTCACATCGAGCAACCGTGGGAAAAAAGACGCAACATTCCCAGCTTTAATCTACGCCGACGCAAACTCGACTTTGTGGTGGAAATAAAGACATTGCGGCGTTGTTACGTCACACTATTAAATACACAAAAATGGCTATTATCCCGACACTTAATGGAAAGCAGTCCACTTTCAAACGCCAACAACAGGAAGTGTCAAAGACGGTGGTTTCATGTGATTTCTGGGTTGGTTTAAAATGTGTCCAAAAAGTTCATACTTGGTAACTAAGTTAAAAATACGTATAAAAATGTCAAGAAAAAGTAAAAGTAACGTAACTAAGTTACAAATATACGTGGAAAAATGTCAAGAAAATGTTAAAGGAAGACATATTTTCCAAAAATCAGTGACAGCGACAGTGAGTGTTCTTTTCATTAGACAATCTTTGACGTCTTTCCTCTCGGTGAAGCAACAAAGCTAGCACAAACGGTAGAAAACAAGTCTGAAAAAGGTCACAAACAGCCTATGTTCGCTCTAAAATGTTTGTTCATTGGGCAGCTTGAATCTTTGTGGAGTATTCATGTGTAAGAAGTGCTTAAAATAGCCACCTCAAATGTTTGTAAACTCGACGATGTGCTGTTAGCTGTAAGTAATGTATCTCCTGTGTTTTGGCTAGCTATGTGTGTTCTGTTTAGCATATCTAAATGTATGTATGGTGTATGTTACAGTTACCGCAGGCATACATGCACGTCACAGAAAGCGTCATAGTTACCTAATTTGCATATTTTAAATAAATCCCATACTTCTTCATATAGTGGTGGTGGTATTATTGTCCGGTACGAGTTCGAATAGCACGGAAACGGCCACAAAGAAGTGCAGTTACACATTAAGACCGGCAGATGGTGACAAAGTCCAGTCGATGACTTCAAGTCTCATTTGCTCATCAGCAAACCATAAGGATCAGTCCAGACTGAAAAACAATTATGGAAGACAAGCACTTTTGTCAACAAGAATGGCATTAAAGTTTGATGAAATATTGGGAGGTATATTCAATGCTGCATTTAGTCAGTAGCAAATTTCTGAATGTGATCATGTGAACGTCTAGAAAGCTTCATTTAATTTTTTCTTCAAACCGAGGTGTCTGTCGGTGGTGTTGATTTGCGCTAAGTGGATGGTGGCTAATTGTGGCGCATCACGGCCAGTCGGTGTAAAGAGCAAGTGTAGTAGAACACAATGCCCGGTCAATCATGTTTGGAATTCGATGACATCTGGCGGGAGTCTGGCTCCTTCCAACAAAGCAGAGGCGGCCTTTGATCTGGGAGCAGACCTGAGGGAACGCTATCAGAACCGCTACCATGGCAAGTTATCAGAACCACTTGGACTCCAGCTCAGACGCAAACAAACCCGCAGGAATGCATTCTTGGTCGAGATGACAACACTTGAGCACGTGTTGAAAGTGAGAGATCCCGGCGTAATACATTTCACGTGTCTTCTTGGCAAAGACGCATGGCGGCTGGAAAAAGTATTCCTACTCCTTCAACTTTCCCACATTCTGTCACGTTGCCACCACAAACAAAAATATATTTCATTGGGAGTTTATGTGAAAGACAACACAAAGCGGCAGACAACAGTGAGGGAAAATTAGACATGATTTTCACATTTCTCCACAAATTCAAAACTGAAAAATGTATTGAACCAATTCACCAAATAACCACATGACTGCTGAATGATCCAATAGTGACCTCATCATGGAATAGAGCTGGGGTGTCCAAAGTGCGGCCCCGGGGGTCCACATTCGAAAAATATAATGTAGCAACAAAAATTCAACACAAGAATCAAGTGAAAATATAAAACGAAAACGTTGTGATTTTACCAGAATAATGTCGCTGCACGGTGACCGAGTGGTTAGCGTGCAGGCCTCACAGCTAGGAGACCCGAGTTCAATTCATTGAACGGATGCATCTGTTCAGTTCTATCCGTGCATGTGTGGGTTCTCTCCGGGTACTCCGGCTTCCTCCCACATTCCAAAAACATGCTAGGTTAATTAGCGACTCCAAATTGTCCATAGGTATGAATGTGAGTGTGAATGGTTGTTTGTCTATATGTGCCCTGTGATTGGCTGGCCACCAGTCCAGGGTGTACCCCGCCTCTCGCCCGAAGACAGCTGGGATAGGCTCCAGCACCCCTGTGACCCTCGTGAGGATAAGCGGTAGAAAATGACTGAATAATGTAATATGAGAACATAATGTAATTTTAGTATCATTAAGCTTAAGGAATGCTAAATAAATAATAAATAAAGTTGGAATTCAGTTGCAGAAAAAGTTTTCATATTACAATAAAGTCCAAATATCAAGAGAAGAAATTATTCTGACAAGAAAAAAAATAATTTTATTAGGATTTTCGAATTGAATTATCTCATGAGGAAAACAATGTCATTTTAATAGCATGAAGTTCATTCATTCATTAATTTTCTACCGCTTTTTCCTCACGAGGGTCGCTGGAGCCTATCCCAGCTGTCTTCGGGCGAGAGACGGGGTACACCCTGGACTGGTGGCCAGCCAATCACAGGGCACATATAGACAAACAACCATTCACACTCACATTCATACCTATGGACAATTTGGAGTCGCTAATTAACCTAGCATGTTTTTGGAATGTGGGAGGAAACCGGAGTACCCGGAGAAAACCCACGCATGCACGGGGAGAACATGCGAACTCCACACAGAGATGCCCGAGGGTGGAATTGAACCCTGGTCTCCTAGCTGTGAGGTCTGCGCGCTAACCACGAGACCGCCGTGCCGCCTAGCATGGAGTTGAACTACAAAATTAAAAAAATACAGTGCATTCAGCACCATAATGTATACCGGATTAAAAAGCATAGTCTCAATGACGGGGTTTATTTCTGTACTTTTAACACACAGGGGGCACCAGATCATAAGGCACATGCTAAAATATACGGTTGAAGTGTCGAATGCAGGAGCAAACTTTTTCTTGTTCAACATGAACTCACAAGCCCAAAAAACGCAACAAAATGGTTCTGTTTGTTTCCAATTCCTAAAGACGCCACCATCAGGCACAAGTGGTTGGAGTTCCCGATTCCCTACCAGCAAAAGAAATGCATTTTAAATCGTCAATGGCATTTCACACTGGACTTTTTCGTAAACATGGACCAGTATGCAGCTGGACTAGCCCACAAACCTGCTGAAGCCTGACGCCTTTCCAACATTACTTGGTGGTGTGGAAGTGTCAGAATAGTAAGCAGTAAGTACCAGTTTATCAGTGTCCTAACTGTCTTTATTTTGTGTAAGTCATGGAGCAAAAGCGCTTGTCTATGTAGCATTATAGAGCGTGCATACAGGAAGCGGGGTTGCTAATAGCCGTTTCCCACCACAATTAGTGGCTTTCCCTGAGTTTTTTTTTAAAACACTGCTAGTCCCGTAAAACACATTAGACGTTACCGATGCTGTAGAAACCGCTAACGCTAAAATGCTAAGGCTACTTACTATTGAGAGACATCTTGATGTAATAAATTAATACATGTTATGTGGAAAAACGTAATTTTACTAGTAAGAGTTGAAATCTTAATTTAAAAAAAAAATAATATTAATATTATGAGAAACAAATAAGGTTGTAATTTTTGGAAACTGACTGTGGAAATGATGTAATATTATATTTATATATTTAAAATATATGTATATATTTAAAATACTTAAATTATTTTTATTTATTATTATTTATTATAAATAATAAAAAATATTTATTATTGGAATAAAGTCCTAATATTGCAAAAGCAAAATCTATCAAGATTATTTAAAAATAAATATTTTGAAAATTTAAAAACAAACAGGAAAAATGTAAAATACAGTACAGTACAGAATACAGTGAAAATGTTAAGAGAAAACAGTTATTTAATAAAAAAATATTACGAGAATAACATTGTACTATTATGAGAAATAATACAATGTGATACTGTATATTAGTTTAATATAACATAATGTAATATTAAAGAAAAAATACTTTTTATATTAAATTAATTTTACCATTTTTTTGAAGATTATGTTGGGGAAAAGTTCTAATATTGTAATAGAAACTAAAATCTAAACATTGGAGATTTTTCAAATATGTCATTTTAGCAGCATAGAGTTGAAATATTAGTAAAAAAAAATTAATTTTTCAGCATTAATATTAACATATATAACATTTTTTATTTTTTGGAAAATTAAGTAGAGGAAAATTATTATTATTATGGGAATAAAGTCAGAATATTACAAAATGAATATCAATGAAAAAGAAAGTGGAAATATTTTGGGAAAAAAATGCTTCAGAATGGGACCTAAAGACACGTGTTCATTGATTGGGTATCAAAACGGAGATGATGTGGAAGAGTGAGTGAACAAGACTGGGGTCCAAAAAAAAAGTGTTAGATGCTGACAGCCCTGTTGTCACCAAGGCTACAGGAGGACACAGTGCTGTCCTCCGCCGCCATCTGTCCTTCATTATCAGCCACACATTGTTTTTTAATGTCCTCCCACCCCACCCCGACCGCATCCTGGAGTTATGCGTGTGTCCATGCACGCCTTCATGCGGATTCTGGCCCTCATTAGCAGCTCTGTGCTGACATGCCAGTCGTTTTAGGTGAGTGTTAGCAGGCTCGCGGACGTGCGCACGTTAATGCAAACGTCTTTTAAATGTGCTCTGCAGTGCCTGAGAAACCGATGCAAGTGATTGTCAGCAGAACAATAGGATGCTTTTTTTTTGGACTGTCAAGTCTGCCAATGAAGTGGCGCTTGGAAGAACATCACAAATTGCCGTTGACGCCAGAAATCTTTATTTTCAGCGACAAATGCGAAGAAGATGTGAAGCCAAAAGTTCTATGAATACAATCTGATCGAGTCATTCCATCAACGATACGTCTCCCAGGCTATCAGTGGTGTAAAAACGTCATGATTTGCTGATTTGTTATTGTTTTGCATGTTTGTCACACTTCAATGTTTCAGATTGACAACACAACTGAACACAAAATGCAGTTTCTAAATGAATGATTACCCCCTAAAGCTAACAACTTGTTGGGCTTAGCAGCAACAACTGCAAGTCGGTGTTTGACAAAACATGCAAGGAGTCTCTTTGCAGAATTGTTGTCATTCCGCCACATTGGAGGCTTTTCCAGCATGAAGCCCTTTTAAGGTCATGCCACAGCATCTCAATAGGATTTATTTAGGTTGGGACCTGGACTAGGCCATTCCAATGCCATTCAGATGTGGACTTGCTGGTGTGTTTCGGATCATTGTCCTTGTTTGGGCTTGATGTCACCAACAGATGGCCAGATAGTCTCCTTCAGCAGAATCCATGGTTCCATTTATCACAGCAAGTCTTCCAAGTCCTGAATTAGCAAAACAATCCCAGGCCATCACACTACCACCACCATATTCTACTGTTGGTATGATGTTCTTTTTCTGAAATGCGGCGGTACTTTTATGCCAGATGTAATGGGGGACACACCTTCCAAAAGTTTAACCTTTGTTTCATCAGACCACAGAGTATTTTTCCAAAGATCTTGGGGATCATCAAGATGTTTTCTGGCAAAATAGAGACGAGCCTTTTTGTTTCTCGGTGGTTTTGGTCTTGGAACTCTGCCATGCAGGTAATTTTTGCCCAGTGTCTTTCTTAACTGAGGCAAGTGGAACCTGCAGTTCTTTGGATGTTGTTGTGGGGTCTTTTGTGACCTCTTGGATGAGTTGTCGCTGTGCTCTTAGGGTCATTTTGCTTGTCTGGTCACCCCTGAAGGTTCACTGGTTCAATGGCTCTCACTGTGGTTTTGCTGGAGTCCCAAAGCTTTTAAAATGGCTTGAACCTTTTCCAGACTGTTAGAACTCAATTAATCTGTATGTTTTTTCCACACAGAGCCTTGGAGTTTGGATTTTTTTCCTCTTAATAATTAAGAGTTTAATTAAAAAAAAACACCATTTTGAGTTCAGTTGTGTTGTCATTGGCTAATATTTAACTTTGACTGATGATCTGAAACATTAAAGTCTGACAAAATGCCAAAAAAAGAAATCAAGAAGGGGACAAACACTTTTTAAAAGTACTGTATATCACCATCTTATAGATATGCCACACAGATATATAGGACACCCGAGTTCAATTCCACCCTCGGCCATCTGGAGTTTGCATGTTCTCCCCGTGCATGTGTGGGTTTTCTCCGGGTACTCCGGTTTCCTCCCACATTCCAAAAACATGCTAGGTTAATTAGCAACTCCAAATTGTCCATAGGTATGAATGTGAGTGTGAATGGTTAATTTGTCTATATGTGCCCTGTGATTGGCTGGTCACCAGTCCACGGTGTACCCCTCCTCTTACCCGAAGTCAACTGGCATAGGCTCAAGCATACCCACCACGACCTAATGAGGATAAGTGGCATAGAATATGGTTGGATCTTGTGAAATTACTGCTGATTTTTTCGTTTTTGCTGTTGTGTTTTTCCAGTTTATTTAAGTTATATCGACGCATTTTATAAGAGCTCGGCCCCCATCTTTCCAAGGCATCTCGCTGTGTTGCATGAAGGAGGTTACATTACATTACATTTATTTATTATATTACATTACCTTACATTCATGTTGTGGCAACATTGTTTACACATTTTGGCTAAATATTTATGGCTAAATTTGTGTCAAAGTCAAAGTTATGCTTGAAATGTATCTTTTCACAAAAAGCCTTTTCTCTCCCTTTTTTGTTAACTGATAACTTTTTGGAGAACTGATATTTTACTGAAACTCCCTTATGTTCTACTGCTGATTACTAAAGAACAAAAAATGGTTGAAACAAACTTTTTTTTTTTTTTGATGAAAGTCTAATTTTTTTTTCGGTATATGGTAATGAGAATTGGAACATGCATCAGATTACAATTGAGTGCATCACATAATCAGTTCACAGTTCCACATGTCCAAAAGGAGTAGGAAGAAGCAATGCTTATTAAATCCTACCCCTATATGCCATGTCTATACAGCCCAATAAAACAATATTCTATGTGCCTTTAAAAAAATGAATAAAAATCATCAAAAGTGGCCAGTAGTAAGAATGACTGCTTTTGAAAAGTGGCTGGGATGAACAAGTTAATTGGACAGTATGAATCAAAGTTGTCAAGAAGTTTTGGACTGCTGATATGTCACATCATGCTGCCTTTGAGCTGAGAACCGTTGATTGATTGATTCAGCCTTTCTTGAACCAACCCACTGGGATATTGAGTCTGATTTTCCAGCCAACGCACTCGCAACCTTTTCATCTCAGTCATAATACCACTACACTGCCTACTTCCTACTGTCACTTGCATGGGAGCGAATGACTGTGGTCACATGATACATGAAGCAATGTATCTTTGTGTCTCA
This sequence comes from Doryrhamphus excisus, assembly GCF_030265055.1. Lineage (NCBI taxonomy): Eukaryota > Metazoa > Chordata > Actinopteri > Syngnathiformes > Syngnathidae > Doryrhamphus > Doryrhamphus excisus. Next base: position 5,580,644 of record NC_080483.1, on the reverse strand, counting down.
TGGTAAAGATTCATTCGAGAACATCAGTTCATGTGACGTTTATGTCAGTGGTCTGTCAACACAACATGTCGGTCATGGTTGAGTGAGAACGCAGCAGGCTTCTTCTCTCCAGGAACCACCAGGAAGCATATGACATGTCTGCTACATGCTCACCACCACGAGCAACAATTCATTCCTGCAACCTGGCTTACAGATAAAAAGTCACTTTGGCATCCATTAGCATTCCAGTCTTTCAACATCTGGCATCCCAATCATTTTATCACGTTCACATTGAAGCGGCTCCATAGTGTCACTGCAGCATGTGTTATGCTGTAAAATGCTATTTTGCACATATGTGCGATTGCATCAGTTGACGTAAATAAAGTCGCTCGAGCACAAAGATGATGTTGGATGTACTCATGTCATCGAGTCAATGAGACGTAAACATTTCATTTCCAATGCTGACCGCTCTAAGACAAACTTTTATTGTTCTATTGTTTGTTTGTGTCTTTTCATGGGCTGCAAGCCATCAAACATCAAACACTGTTGAAAATGTTTTTCTCAAGAGACTCGACCAAATGGCGCGACTCTGTTGTGTGTTGAATTTTAATGTCATCATTAAAGTAAGATGGTTGCTGTTGTTGCACAAGGTAAAAACAACGGCTACGCAAACTGTTCACTGTTTCCCTTGGGTTTCCTAAGGAAACAAATATCCCGATGGTCAGTCATACTTACGAGAGGAAAAGTCTAAATTAAGTAATTCAATCCCAGACAACACCTTCAGTACCGGCCATTTAAAGCGGTTTGGACACAGAATATTGTGTTCTACGGCTATTTAATCATGGAACCTACCAAAAGAAAGATGAGACTGCAGTCTTTTCCTATTCTTTAGTGCCTGTGATTGGCTGGCCACCAGTCCGGGGTGTACCCCGCGTCTCGCCCGAAGACAGCTGGAATAGGCTCCAGCACGCCCTCAACCCTCGTGATAAGCAATAATGAGAAAATTAGTGAATGAATGATCCCCTGCTATTATCAAATGCACTTCTGCCATCTTGTGGCTGCTACGTCACAAATGTGCAGAAATCCACTGTAGCATTACGAGTGGTTAGCACGCAGACCTCACAGCTAGGAGACCAGGGTTCAATTCCACCCTCGGCCATCTCTGTGTGGAGTTTGCATGTTCTCCCCGTGCATGCGTGGGTTTTCTCCGGGTACTCCGGTTTCCTCCCACATTCCAAAAACATGCTAGGTTAATTGGCAACTCCAAATTGTCCATAGGTATGAATGTGAGTGTGAATGGTTGTTTGTCTATATGTGCCCTGTGATTGGCTGGCCACCAGTCCAGGGTGTACCCCGCCTCTCGCCCGAAGACAGATAGGATAGTCTCCAGCACCCTCCGCGACCCTTGTGAGGAAAAGCGGTAGAAAATGAATGAATGAATGAACATTACGGGAAACACTGAATACAATAATAATAATAATATCACTCAGTATAAAGCACTGACCTCCACCAAGGCTGAACCATCCATCTATTTTCTATGCCGCTTATCCTCACTAGGGTTGCGGGGGTATGCTAGAGCCTATCCCAGCTGCATTCGTGCAAGATACACCCTGGTCACCAGGGCACGTATAGACAAACAACCACTCCCATTTGGGAGTCTGCAATTAACCTTAACATGCATGTTTCTTATGGGAGGGAACTGGAGTACCCGGAGAAAACCCACAAAGATGCCCGAGCTGAGATTCAAACCCAAATCTTCCCGATTTCTTTTTGACAGTGAGGGCAACACAGTTGGTTGCTCCAGGTGGTGAAGATGGCTTCATGGAGGTCATCCACTGTCGGAAACTGATGTCCACCATGTTTGTTAACTTCCCTTGCCATTAGGGAATGTTCAATAGTTATCGGTACTGATAATTATCAGCCCGATATCAGCATAAAAATGTGTTATCAGCAGAGATCAATGCCCAAAGGCATGAATATCCACTTGCTAGCTGCTTGACTTTCATCTTAGCCGTGGCGCTGACACCTCAATATTGATGGGTATATATATATATATATATATATATATATATATATATATATATATATATATATATATATATATATATATATATATATATGTATATACTATACCCACACACAGAGATACACAGATTGATAGTTTATGTCACATTTCCATCAGCTCTGCAAAAATGGATTCTTGGTGCACAAAAGATGACCTCATCAAATCGCCTCTCAAGCATGTAATCAAACAAGAGTTTTTACTTGTCGCACATTAACTTGCCCCAACCATCCATCCATTTTCTAGATGTGCCGCCTATCCTCAGTAGGAATGTAAGCACAGAAAAATCGGACACTTGTGTTTGTGTGTGTGCTCCATTAGGAGAGTCCGTGGGGACGTCTGCTTTTTCATATGACATGGGGTGTATTTTCAATCTCTCCAATTTTGCATTGGATTTACACCAAAACTTTAAGCCCTTCAAACTCGTGGATTGGAGCTCCAGGAGAAGATCTAAGGTATGTAGGATATAAATTCACTTAAATATCAATCTGGAGATGAAATGTCATTCAAATCCGACGGTGGGAAATATGTTAATTTTGGCCCTGGAATGACTGTGTACATGTAATTTGTAGTGTGATGTAGAAACTAATACAGTGTGGATGCAGCATGGATTCCTCTGTTTTTTTTTTTTGCTTCTACCACTTTTTTGGCCAAGATTTTGCCATTGAAGGCTGTGCTCTTAAGCTTTTGATCAGTTGATGAAACGCTTGTTTGCAATGAATTACTTACACATTTTTTTCTCTTTGTTTTAGACATTTTCAAACAGAAAATGCTGCTAAGTGTATCCTGCAAGGTTATTGTGGTGTTTTTCTGAACGAGTCGTGCATATTTTCTGGGTTTTCATGAAGACATACGTAAAAGAGAGAGATGGAAAATGGTTTGTTTAAATCAAATCTCCTTCAGTCGACCACAACGGGAGAAACCTTGAACACAAAAAAACCTCACAAATGTAAAACGGTCGCGTTCACATTTGAAAACTATTAGCCGTATATGTCTGCCATCAACAAAGCCTTAGAAGTATATTTATGGCCCTGGCAGGAATTGAAGCTGTGTTATGTTTCACAGCTCATGACTCCCAACACGGCACGTTACCCATCAGCATTTACTACTTCAGCGTATTAGACCTGCTCCCAGTCACAGCAGTTGAAGAACATTCTAGTAATCCCCAATAATGAGTTTGGAGTTAAAGTTACATAAAGATGATTCCTGTTAAATCTCCGATTTAAAATAGTTATCAAGATGCTGACATATGTGACTAAAGTGAAATATTGTGATAATTGTGCCTGCGTGACAAACAACAATTTCATCCCGCCCGCGGAACTTTCTGGAAAATATCTCTGCAACACAAACCTCAGTAAAACAAGTGCGTGCAACAATCTGCGTAATCCAGTAAGTTCTGCAATATCAACTACTTCACCAACAATAGAAGCTTTGAAGTGGACAGATTGCATAACCATTCTTCCTACGGATGCCAGATTGTGACCAAAAGTAGCAATAATTTAACTGTGCACAACTAAAAATGACACCACTTTAACTATTACACGCTGTCTGTACAAAATAACATCTTAAAGAGGCATAAGACAGTCAAAAGTGGACATTTTAACTACTTTTCAATTGAATCACAGCCATTTTTCAAAAGGCATCGACTCTAGTACAGACCATTTTAGAAGATTTTCACTGATCTTTCAAGGCACACATAATCTTGTGTTGTATGGCTATATGTACATATATACCAAAAGAAAGATTAGACTCTTTTTTTTTTCATCAGGAAAAAAAGCTTGTTTCTACCTTATACTGTTCTTTAGTAATCAACAGTAGAACATAGGTAAGTCTAAGGAAAATATCATTCATTCATTTTCTACCGATTATACTCACGAGAGTCGCAGGGGTGCTGGAGCTTATCCCAGCTGTCTTCAAGCGAGAGGCGGGGTACACCCTGGACTGGTGGCCAGCCAATCACAGAGCACATATACGTAGACAAACAACCATGCACACTCACATTCATACCTATGGACAATTTGGAGTGGCCAATTAACCTAGCATGTTTTTGGAATGTGGGAGGAAGCCGGAGTACCCGGAGAAAACAGAAAATGGGAATTACATGCAAACTCTACAAAGAGATGACCGAGGGTGGAATTGAACTCAATACTTTCAAAAAGCAGAAATATACATTCATTCATTCATTCATTTTCTACCGATTTTTCCTCACGAGGGTCGCGGGGGTGCTGGAGCCTATCCCAGCTGTCTTTGGGCGAGAGGCGGGGTACACCCTGGACTGGTTGCCAGCCAATCACAGGGCACATATAGACAAACAACCATTCACACTCACATTCATACCTATGGACAATTTGGAGTCGCCAATAAACCGGAGGAAACCGGAGTACCCGGAGAAAATGCCTGCACGGGGAGAACATGCAAGATATATGCAGAAATATATAATGGTGGAACATTTTGGGCCCTTGGAGGATTTAATTTGGCACCCCTGGCGTAGTGGTTAGCATGTCAGCCCCACATTGTCAGCAGATTGAGTTAGCATGTTCTCCCTGTGTTTATGTGGGCTTACTCCAACTACATGTGCCCACATTCCATAAGCTACTGCTGCTCCTCCGCATTGAGAGGAGTCAGATGAGGTGGCTCGAGCATTTGGTCAGGATGCGAGCCGGACGCCTAACTGGGAGGTGTTCAGGGCACATCCAACTAGGCCTCTGGAAAGTCCCAGGACACGTTGGGGAGACTATGGCTGTGTTTGAAACCGCATACTTACCTACTACTCATACTAACTCTGAGTATGCAGTGTGCGATTTTTGAGTATGCGAGAAGTTGTATCATCAGCTTACTACTCACACTCAAATTACCCAGGATGCAAAGCGATGTGACGTCACCGTGAAAACCAAAAATGTCTGAACATTGAGCAGCAGGATGGACGCCCCACCAAGAGAAGCCTACAAATGTAAATTGCGAAGTATTTTAGCGATTTGATGGCAATAATAATAATGGGTAATATTTAAACATATCAGATGAAGACGTATACATTTTCAATCATTAAAAGAGGAACATGGGGATTCACCTTGCAGTATGGCGCTCTTGAAGCCACCTGTAAAGATTTTATTATAGATTTATTACACATTATTGGTCTCTTTGTTATTTATTTTTATATTTTTATAAACTCAATGACTTTTGTTGATGACCTTTGTTTCTTAGTTATGTAGAATTACCAAGTTGAATGAGGTTAGATATAATTTCCCCTCCAATTTTTATGCTTGGAGGTATGTTATGTTAGCAATTTCTCATTGGATTTACATTTATTAAGAAAGTAAAAAAATATATATATATAACTTACATCTGACAACAAGCCCAAGTCAATAGCGACCATGATGTACCGAAGCCGGTACGGCATCATGACCGGTCAAATTCCGTTAATGGGACGATCAGTCCAAACGGTGGTGTCAAGCTGGATATATTGCGAGCTGGTTTGCTTCTTGTTTTCAAAATAAAAGCAGTGATTTATCACTGTTTTTTTTGTATGAGGAAAGTAAGGGCCGTTTTATTTTGTGAAAGCTAGCTTAAATTCTGGCAAATTTTTCCGAACGAAATTGTAAACAGTTTGTATTTAGACAAATAAATGGCACACTCAGGATCTAAATGGCCACTTTCTGGCCTGATTAAAAAAAATTTTCAAAAAAGTGATGTATTTAAAGAGTTTAGAGCTAAAGTAAAATCAGCTTCAGCCTGTTGGTAGGAGCGCAATGCATTGTGGGTTATCATGTAGTACGCTGTAGCGCAAAAACTTTGCATACTGTCTGATGGATTGGGTATGCAGTATGGAGTGTGGATAGTATGGTCTATGGAAGTATATAGTAGTAAGTATGAGGTTCCGAACACAGCCATAGTCTTTCAACTGGCCTGGGAATGCTTCCGGATATGCCAGGAGAAGCTGGACGAATTAGCCTGGGAGAGGGAAGTCTGGGGTTCCCTGCTTAGGCTACTGCTCCCGCAAACTGACCTCTGATTAAAAAAAAAAAAAGAAAAATGTATTTCAGCGGCTGTTTTTCTATAAGATTGTTTATGTTTTAACAAACCTTTGCACTCATATTTGGCTTTCACTTGTGTAAACTCTCTTTGTGGAAAAAACGGGATGTATATCGTATATCGATCTTCTTTCTCTTTGGGCTTTTCCGTTCAGGGGTCGCCACAGCAAATCAACCACCTCCATCCAGCCTGTCTTCTGCATCTGTCTCTCTCACACCAACTACCCTCATGTCCTCCTTCACTACAAACATAAACCACCTCTTTGGTCTTCTTCTACGCCTCCTACCTGGCAGCATCCTTCTACCAATATATCCGCTATCTCTCCTCTGGACATGTCCCAACCATCTCATATCGATAATCAACCTAAATATGTATATCGGGATACGGGTTTTGGTCCATATCGTCCAGTCCTAGCCAACAGTATTTGTTTATCATCATATATGTTTTAACACCGTAAAACCCCATCACCATACACTTTATACACTATATACTATATACTTTTCTCAAGACAGGCTTTAAAATGTCTGCAACTTTCTCTCTTGTTTAAGCACTCTAAAAGTTCAAATTTCGTTTGAATTTTAACAAACAACCTACTTACACAACCGACAACCTGCCAACAGAAGACATTATTGACTCACTGACTGCCCCATTCGACTGTGGTGTTTTTGTGTCCTTGTTGAGGCGTACTGTGTGAACTGAGGATTCATTTGTTCCAGCCATGAGGCTTGCCTTTCTTCGCCGTGTCCGACCAAGGGGTTTCTGCCTTCCTTCGGTCTGGGGGTCCAACTGGCTTTTTATGCTATTTGGGTGGAGACTGTCTTGTCAGTGTTGTGAGTTTTGCTTGCGGTCGTGCAGCATTCATAGTCGCACGGTTGGCAATTGTTTTGGTATTCGTGACGAACAACAGCTAGCCACCAAGTACAAGAGCAAAACGACAAAAGAGTCTACAGCCAATAAAGATGCAAAAGACTACAAACTCCCACAATGGCGTGCTTAAAGGGCCAGGCTCATTGTGTAACAGTGATCAAAAATTGTTTTTAAAAAGCACAAAAATTGCATTTAAAAAATTCAGTAAAAGAGTGAATTTGCAAAAAGTGAACCATGATGGAAGGAGGGAACACTGTAACCGGAATCGAAATGAGGAATCTGAATCAGAAACGTTCAAATTCAAACATTGTCCAAACGTAATGATTACCTTTGGTGGCTATCTCGCGAATTGATTAGCGAGGGCCAACTGACTCCTTTGACATGTCATTTGACAATGACATGTGAATTAAACATTATTACCTTAATTATGGATTGAAAATCAATAATAATCGTGATTACTATCGCTGATATATTTTGGGTTTTGTGCAAGGTTTTGTTTGCCACTATTTTTTATTGTACAGTTATATTTTCACATGTTTTTTTATGATCCGTGTTTATTGTATTTATTGTGTATCAAAATATTTCTATTCTAATTGGCCAATCACAGCATTGGAGTAATATATTCTACCTAGCAACAGGTCAGCCCCACTACCGCATTAACCTAATCCACCATAAAACTCCTGACCAGAAGTTGTTGTTTACAACATTATGACCACTCCCTCTGGACAACATGTGGGCGGAGCCATTTTTGATGAGGTGGGAAGCAGACGAGCACCAAAGGCGCCGCCAGCTTTCTTGAACTCAACGAGAGAGCAGGCTTTAAAGGACTAGCGTGGTCTTAAATGGAACAACGCAGGAATGTCGGGAAGGACTTTCATCCCACATGTGTGCCATTAGGACCATGGAACCAATGCCTGTACTAGACCCGGTGCAATCATGTCTTCTACTCGGAATGCCAGCGGACATACAATCTGACCGTCATAATGATAACGACCTTCAACGACATGGACACGACCAATATAACCCTTCGTGCTATCATGTGAAAATTCTTTACATCCTTTCGCTTTGGATGGTCAAGGTTTCTCCTTTCATTGTGAAAAGAGTGATGGCACTCCTATTGATTGTGGCAGCTCTCTGGCTTAAGGTCAAAGGTTGTACAAGCTCTCCAAACAACTTCTCCACAAAAACCCGAACTCCACAAGAGACACCTCTCTTGGATTTTGGAATCAGCCGAAGAAATTGAGAACACATGACGAGATTTATGTTGTTCTTTTCCAGCACAGTCTCGTAAAGGAGACGACGTGAGTGGTGATCCTTGGATGAAAGCAGCACATCACCCTGAGGAAGTGTGATGTTTTAAGATGTTATCTGGCTCAGCTCTCTTGCAAGTCATTTTACAGACGCACACATGCAAGTGGTTGTCGTGCTGAATATGCAGTATGTATCAGTGAAGATTAGCGTGACAATAAATCAGAATTATGCGACAGGGTCGTCACTATTCCCGCCCTTCTGATGGCAGCTTGATGGTAATGGTAATGGTAATGGTAATGGTAATGGTAATGGTAATGCAGGGCTCGACAATAACAATGTACCGATGGCCCGGGGAAAGTTAAAACAAAATTCGGGCAAGTATATCCAATCAGTGATATTCCCGTCGGGCAAGTGTACTTTGGCATGCCATACTGCCAAGAGTTTTTTTAAAAAGCGGTTCTTGTTGGGTGTTGGTAAAACACAGACTGCGTAATTCCGGTGGTAATTTGCAAACCAATCCTTGCAAATCTTGAAATGGACCAATCAGAATCGTTTATTTAGACCGCGGTCCACAGTCCGCGTTTTAACGACACCCGTTCTTGTTCGCGATCAACCAATCAGCGATCGTTTGACTAGGAAAACATCTATCATGGCGTCCCTGCCAACATGGTCTAATTCTTCAACAACTTGTGAAGGAAAACAGCAAAAAGTGATGAACCAGTGCCTCCTAAACAAGTATTTTATTAGCGGCAGCAAATCAAATGATGGCAGGTGAGTGAATCACATTGCTGTGACAATTTGAAGTGGTCACAATGAAACACCACCCATTAGATCCAATACCAAGTGCTGATTTTGCACAAGCATTTATTATTTAATAAGCACAATGTTTATTCAATCATGAATGTACTTTTATTTATCAAGGCAAAGTGCCGAGAAGTCTCTTGACAATCCAGATTTCCATGCAACGTCATGATCTATGTAGGAAAACAACCACAAGAAATGATAATCATTTCATCTCTATTTGAGATTCTCATGTGATGCCACAAAAATTAGATGATATCATTATGGCAGTCTTTTCATTTTACATGGGGCAAGTTCGGGCAAGTTGTTGTCACCTTAAGGATTCCCCATGGGCAAGTCATTTTTGTTTTTAATGTAATGGTTTTATTTCATTTGAACATGCATCAGATTACAATTGAGTGCATCCAATAATCAGTTCACAGTTCCACATGTCCAAAAGGAGTAGGAAGAAGCAAAGCTTATTAAATCCTACCCCTCCATCTGGTACTTTTACAATCAGTAACTGTTACATTTGTTCACTTCCTGCTTTCCATAATACAGTTTAAGGTTTTTGTTTTTTTTTAATAATGTACCTCATGCCGAAGTACGAGGTGATATGACCATCCAATGCCATAATGGGTACCATAGTAAGTGTCAATATAGTGATATATATAGCACATCATGACTGGTTCAAGACTCTTCATCCTTGTATTTAGCAAACATCAACTGCTTGTATTGTTTCTTGAATTGGCTCATCGTTGTGCATTGTTTAATTTCCTTACTCAATCCATTCCATAGTTTGATTCCACATACTGAAATGCTATGGCTTTTTAACATAGTCCTAGCCAGGGCTCGACAATAACGTTGTACCGATGGCCCGGGGCAAGTTAAAACAAAATTCGGGCAAGTAAATCCAATCAGTGATATTCCCGTCGGGCAAGTGCACTTTGGCATGCCATACTGCCAAGAGTTTTTTTAAAAGCGGTTCTTGTTGGGTGTTGGTAAAACACGGACTGCGTAATTCCGGTGGTAATTTGCAAACCAATCCTTGCAAATCTTGAAATGGACCAATCAGAATCGTTTATTTAGACCGCGGTCCGAAATCCACAGTCCGCGTTTTACCCACTCCTGTTGTTCGCGATCAACCAATCAGCGATCGTTTTACTAGGAAAACATCCGTCATGGCGGCGCTGCCAACGTCGTCTAATTCTGAAGGAAACAGCAAAAAGTGATGAACCAGTGCCTCCTAAACAAGTATTTTATTAGCGGCAGCAAATCAAATGATGGCACAGGTGAGTGAATCACTTTGCTGTGACAATTTGAAGTGGTCACAATGAAACACCACCGATTAGATCCAATACCAAGTGCTGATTTTGCACAAGCTACAAAATCTAGCGCTTCCATTTCTCTGTGTATTTTTCTCACCTTTGCTTCACAAATTATTGTTTGACCATTGAGCATTTTTTTCTGGATTCAAAACACTTTACTAGTACACAAATGTGTCTATTCAATAATGTTTCATTGTGGTGCACAACATATAAATATCACTGCTTACTACGACTACCATGTGTAAGGTAGTATGGTAGTACTCTCATTTCATCTTTATTTGAGATTCTCATGTGATGCCACAAAAAATTACATATCATTATGGCAGTCTTTTCATTTTACATGGGGCAAGTTCGGGCAAGTAGTTCTCACCTTAAGGATTCCCCATGGGCAAGTCATTTCGGTTTTTAATGTAGAGCCCGGCTAGCATATAAGTGTTTCAAATTTAATTCTTCCCTGAGATCATGGTTGTCTGAGCTGGAATCCATAGGGAATATCAGACACTTTTGTTGCTCGGAAACCGCTTCTCTTGATATCATTTTCATACACTCCTGATCAAAATGTCATGTGACTTTGTCTCAGGTATTCACACACATGAGATCCCACTAGAGATGTTTTCCATACGGCACAGTGAAGCAGGCGACATCATGGGGCATCCCTCATGATGTCTGTGAGGTAAGGACTTACAATGGCCGGCTGACAAAGGATTTCTTCCGGAATAAGCTCACTCTTGGACCATCCTGTGTTTTCCCCTGATCTAAATGCGATGGAGAACATTTGAATGGCGAAGGAAGTTGACAAAAATGTTCCAGAGAGTGGATGCCCTCTGTGAAGCTATTTTCACCACCAGGAGAAACATTCCCCCAGCACTCTGGAAATATTGAGCATGCCCAAATTTGCATTTGCCATCTGATTAACGAGAATAGCGCAGCTACTCATTACTGACTCCTTTTTTCAAAATTTGATTCCTATCTTGGGGAGGTTTCAGGTTTTTTTTGAGCCAAGATCCTTTTAACTTTTGATCAACTGATGAACAGCCTATTTCTCTTTGATTCTTGTTTGCAATAAATTGCTTACTCCCATTCCTTCTTTCCCATTACGTCACTTCCTGGTTACAGAAAAAACCTCACAGCAAAACCTCAGTTTCTTTTGCTAACAGAGTTTCAAAATTTTTGGGAATATTCCTAACCACAGCTCGTGATCATAACTCTTGAAGAGTGTGCTGACATCTCTGCCTTAATTTGGACTAGCAAGAGGATTGAACTCCTCAAAAATAACAGTAATGGCCGACAACCATTACAAGCTGAGCTTGCAAGCGAGCAGCAGCTTCGATCAGCAGCTTCGATCAGCAGCTTTTCATGAAGCCGGACTCTTAAAATATCTGGAAGTCTTCTTGAAGAGATATCTCCGGTTGTAACACGGCTTGGCGAGACACGCAAACTTGCTGTTACAATGAATATTAACACCAAAGGCGGCTGAAAGGCAAACTAACGGGATAATTGACACACGGTGACACGGTGTTGCTTAGCAATTGCAACAATGGCAAAGAAAAAAAGACAAAGGAAGCGGCTCTGATGCCAGTGGCTGTAGTTTGGGCCGAAGTTCTCGAGATTTGCTTACAGACAAGGAGTTAACCAGGTTTTACACCAGACCCGCCACTACAGACATTGTGCTGACAATGAGTGGCAACTAAACAGGCTGTTGTTCTACAATAGAGAGACTGACAGAAAAAGATGTCCCGGAACTAATATTATAGAGGCGAGACAATATGGAACAACACATGAGCTCCATAAGGCAGGAGGTTCAAAGTCTTGAGAGTGGAAATAAACAATTACAGGATAGTAGTGCAACACTGAGGGCTACTCTCAAAAAAGATGAAATCATCCAACAACTGAAAAATACCATTGGTGATGGATCAGAACACACAAATTAATGATGTGATCATGACCAATGGATCTGACAAAATCCATCAATACAATTAATCACAACATCCTACAGATGCAGAAGGTTGTATGGAGGCGGTTGATTTGCTGTGGCGACCCCTGAAAGGAAAAGCCCAAAGAGAAAGAAGATCCTACTTAAAAAAATTAGAAAGTTATGGAATCAAAGTATTAGTTTTGAATTGGTTTAAAAGCTACCTTTGCTAACAGGAAGCAATATGTGAAGTTGAAGGGAGAATAATATACATCTGCAAGTTCAAATATAACATGTGGAATACCCCAGGGGTCAATACTGGGACCTAAAACAATGACATCTGTTACGAAAGACTTAAAGTTGGTATTATTTGCAGATGATGCTACATCTTTTGTTCTGGGAAAAGCATACACGATTAATAAAGAAAGTCAAAGATGAATTGCCATATTAAAACGCGGCTTAAAATATGAGGTGTATGCATTTTACCGCAGATTTATTTTATCCGTCAGCCACAGCAGCAGCCAGTCGCTGCTTTCACACTGGGATTTCATTGTTTCATTGAAGGCCAATCAGGAGGCGACTGCTATATGTAACGGCCGCGTCACATCACGTACACGTACACGTCACGGTGTTCAACTTTGCGTGGGTGACGTACACGCGTTGGTGACGTCAGCGATTCCTCGAACCAGGAAAAAAAATCATGTAATATTTTTGTAATCGAGGTACTGAAATGATTTGAATAATTGTTGCAGCCCCAAACAACGAATTAAGGTACTAATTGTACTAAGATGAGCAAATTCAATAAACAACACAAGCAGTTAATGCTTGAAAAATAAAAGAAGAGTCTAGAACTTGTTCTGTCATGTTTATCTCTAATATTTATTCATTATCACACTGATTATTATATGTGATTACTACTTATGAAAAATCTTAATTACATCACTGCACTATGATGTTATGTCATCACTTTTGTATGTAGTAAAAACTCACATATGGAATACAGGATGTGAATAATGTACTGCAACAGATGTGAAACGGATGGTGGGGTAGGATTAAATAAGCTTTGCTACATCCTACTCCTTTTGGACCTGCGGAACTGGGAAGGGAATCATGTGAAGTATTTCATTGTAACTTGCATGCATGTTCAAATAAAATCAAACCATTACTATTCTGTTTCTCTACTTGGAACAGACCAGGGAAGAACTACATATGAAACACTTATATGATAGGACTATGTTAAAAAGCCATAGCATTTCAGTATGTGGAATCAAACTATGGAATGGATAGAGTAAGGAAATCAAACAATGCACAACGATGAGCCAATTCAAGAAACAATACAAGCAGTTGCTGTTTGCTAAATACAAGGATGAAGAGTCTTGAACCAGTCATGATGTGCTATTTATATCACTATATTGACACTTACTATGGTACCCATTATGTCATTCTATGGTCATATCACCTCGTACTTCGGTACAAGGTACATTATTTAAAAAAATAACAAAAAAAACCTTAAACTGTATTATGGAAAGCAGGAAGTGAACAAATGTAACAGTTACTGATTGTAAAAGTACCAGATGGAGGGGTAGGATTTAATAAGCTTTGCTTCTTCCTACTCCTTTTGGACATCCCATGATTCTGGGATGCGCTCAATTGTAATCTGATGCATGTTCAAATGAAATAAAACCATTACCATTACCTTAGCCCATTCTGGCGCAAATTATCCAGTATAAGTTTTTTATCTGATTCATCAAAAAAAAATCAACCAGTTAATCGGTTATTATTATAATTAATTAATTGCAGGCCTAATGCTAACTGTTCCACTATAGCTGTTCATAATTCAGTGGTCGGTGTAGCGTTTCAGTGGGCTTTAATCGACCTAATAACAACACAGCCACCTCACAATTATGAGGTCTCAGTCTGCTCAGTGGGTGTGGGCTTGATAAAAGCAGTGCTCAGAAAGCAAAGTGTGCCAAAATAAGTATTTCTGTTTGTAGCAGGTCCTGAAACCAAAACTACGACATTGGACCTCGGTGACAATGATTAGGTTTCTTGCTACGATTTGAGGAAGTGCTGGGACCTTCCCATCCAGGATGACAATGACGCCCTAGTGGCCAAAGTGAGCCATTACAAGACAGGACATCCTGAGATTGATGTTTCTGTGTTCACCCCAATTCCCAGTGGTGACTCCTTGCCGGAACCCATTACTTCCTGAAGGTTCCTGCTAGTCAGATCCAGATGTTAGCAGTTCCCATCTGAACTATCAGGAGGTGAAGTGCTCGCCCTCAGCATGCCATCACTCTTCTCACAAAACATATGGCATCACATATAACCTTTGACCCCCCCGTCACAACAATAACTCATAAAGGCCAACAAGACTCGTAAAGAACACCAGTCAGTCCTCACCTGCAGGACATCTCCTCTTCATCCTGCATCGCCGTGTCTCGCTGTGCGGTGGGCAGAGTGAGGGTCCGGGCTTCGTGCCGCCCCACGTTCTCATCTGTCGGCCCCACATGAAGCCACAGCGGACGCCGTTTTGGAGGCAGGCGCTCCACACACTCCACTCGGCCAGCGGATCCAGGATGCAGTCATCTATAGGGAAAGGAAATATGAATTAGCTACTGTTTCCATCAGGGGAGAGAACCTTCAGACTCTGGGGCCACAATGGGTTCTCAATTTTGCCCTTAGGGCCGTGCCAGACGCAAATGAAAAAAAATAAATAAAATTTGACAGATGATGACCTTTTCATTCATTTTCTACTGCTTATCCTCAGGAGGGTCACAGGCGTGCTGGAGTCTATCCCAGCTGTCTTTAGGTGAGGCGGGGTACACTCTGGACACGCTGGACTTATGGACAATTTGGAGTTGCTAATTAACCTAGCGTGTTTTTGGAATGTGGGAGGAAACCGGAGTACCCGGAGAAAACCCACGCATGCACGGGGAGAACATGCAAACTCCACACAGAGATGCCCGAGGGTGGAATCGAACTCGGGGCTCCTGTGCGCTAACCACTCCTCTACCGTGCATTTGACACATTTTCATTGCATAAATCACCCTGAATGGACATGAAGTATGTCAACTTACTACTTTAATTAATTTATGATGCATTCATTATCCAATGGATTTATTCATTCATTAGGGTCAGTCATTCACACGGGTCGCGGGGGTGCTGGAGCCTATCCCAGCTGTCTTTGGGCGAGAGGTGGGGTACACCCTGGACTGGTGGCCAATCACAGGGCACATATAGACAAACAACCATTCACACTCACATTCATACCTATGGACAATTTGGAGTTGCTAATTAACCTAGCATGTTTTTGGAATGTGGGAGGAAACCGGAGTACCCGGAGAAAACCCACTCATGCATGGGGAGAACATGCAAACTCCACACAGAGATGGCCAAGAGTGGGATTGAACCCTGGTCTCCTAGCTGTGAGGTCTGCGCGCTAACCACTCAACCGCCGTGCAGCCCCATTGGAATCATTCATTCATTCATTTTCTACCGCTTTTCCTCACAAGGGTCGCGAGGGTGCTGGAGCCTATCCCAGCTGTCTTTGGGCGAGAGGCGGGGTACACCCTGGACTGGTCGCCAGCCAATCACAGGGCACATATAGACAAACAACCATTCACACTCACATTCATACCTATGGACAATTTGGAGTCACCAATTAACCTAGCATGTTTTTGGAATGTGGGAGGAAACCGGAGTACCCGGAGAAAACCCACGCATGCACGGGTAGAACATGCAAACTCCACACAGAGATGGCCGAGGGTGGAATTGAACCCTGGTCTCCTAGCTGTGAGGTCTGCGTGCTGTCCACTCGATCGCCGTGCAGCCCCATTGGAATCATTTGTGCGCAAATTGTTCAGAGCTAACCCGGCTTGCTGAAGTCAGCTGTGATAGGCTCCAGCTTGCACATGATCTAAGTGTGGACAAACAGCATAGGAAATGGATGAGCGTTTCAAGGATTGTGCATTTCATATCCTTTCAATGGACAACTTTGGTGTTGAAGGGTATTCATTAAGAGCGGATTTTTAGTGTTTTTTTCATGGAGGGACTCACCTATTGTCGGCCAGGGTTCAATATGAGTGTGGTGTTCCTCTCCCAGACAGTCAGTGTTTTGTGCAAAGGTTCCTTCAGGACAGTGGCTCAGACATCGGCCTTTGTGGAGCTGGAAGCCCGGCTTACACTTGATGCAGAAGTCCCTGCTGAAGCATAGCTTGCAGTCCACCGAGCGACATTCTGACAACACACCAAAGCATACTCAAGTCTACTTAACACCATTATCACATTAATACCAGTTACAACTCTTGACGTCAACTTACTCAAGCAGCGGTTGATGTCCCGCCCCCTCTGGCCAAAGTATCCGGCAGGACAGGCATGGAGACACGTTCCATGGTGAGACATGCCGTCCCGCTGCAAGAAGAGGAAGAGGCGCTCTCTGCAGCGCGTGCAGCCATTGTCGGGGGAACACTCTCGACAATTCCGACAACCCCCTGACTTGTCTTGGTGGGCTGCGGGAGGAAAGGGATGCTCACTTAATGTCCAATATGCCAAAGACATCAATATACATGTTGCACAAGGACGTTTCTTCTCACCCACCAAGAACTCTATGAATTATAAATATCCCATCTAAGATGGCAGCCACAGTGTTCATGTGTTTGTGTGCAAGAACACTGTGTAGAATGTTATTTACATTTAATGAGGTGTAATGTTTTGTCTGAGTTTGGTCCAAGTACATATTTCGTACCCACCACTTTAAATCTGTTTTGATTTTTTGACTTTTTATATCTGACTGCTGTGCCCCGCCCCGCTTTTACTCATGTTTTAACTGTGTATTAACGAATTAATGTTGTATTTTAATGTATCTTTTACTCTGTTTACTTGCTTTTATTCAACTCCATTCTTCAATACTCAAAGTGTCTTTGAGTATTTTGAACAATACAAATACAATGTATTATTATTATTATATATTTTGGATGGGCGGCAGACCTCACAGCTAGGAGACCAGGGTTCAATTCCACCCTCGGCCATCTCTGTGTGGAGTTTGCATGTTCTCCCCGTGCCTGCGTGGGTTTTCTCCGGGTACTCCGGGTACTCCGGTTTCCCCCAAAAACATGCTAGGTTAATTAGCGACTCCAAATTGTCCATAGGTATGAATGTGAGTGTGAATGGTTGTTTGTCTATATGTGCCCTGTGATTGGCTGCCGACCAGTCCAGGGTGTACCCCGCCTCTCGCCCCAAGACAGCTGGGATAGGCTCCAGCACCCCCGCGACCCTCGTGATGAAAAAGCGGTATAAAATGAATGAATTAATGAAAATGCATTTGGTGCACAATGACGTGTTACAATTTGGGAATCACGGCAGCTGAAACGGAAGTTCCATCGTTTTGTGTTATTTGTGTCATTGTATTTGTCATGAAGCAAAATATCGATGTGCAAACACGCTAAAATTGACATCAGATGGTGTTTTAAACACAACAGGCACAAAGAAAGTATTCCAGACCGTTTCCTTTGCTCTTCCTTTGGCTTCAAATCACTGTAGTCTGTCTGTGCATTGTCACCCTCCAAAGTAAATACTCTCATTTGCTAGTAGAATCACCCATTTCCGCTTGTTTCGCTCATTTGCAGCACTTTGTGTGTACACTTGCTTGTGCCACGTTAGTGCCAACAAACACGCTTACTCGTCAATTTTTCACGGCCGGCTATATTATCTTTATATTATATGTTTTATATTTATCGTGCGGTTAATCGATTTACTGAGTATCGTGACAGCCCTAGTCCATTCACATGCACATTTTATGCAAATATACTTTATGCAACCAGCTGGCTGCCCAATGACACAGTACACATTTTATGGAAACATTTGTTTACCCATTCATATAGGCATCTTTTATAAACCTCTGTCCAATCGCATAATTCACCTTATGCAAGCCTGTGTCTGTGTCCATTCAGATTTACATATATATTTACCTGTGACGCATAGATGAATAATGATGTTTTTGCACTCTTTGTTCTGTCTGGCTTTTTTCTTGCTGCGTCTGTTGTCATGTTTGATGTGGTTTCAAACAATAGACTTATGCTTTTTGTGAGAGTTCGATTCAACATCTGCCATCGAGTGAAAATGAAATCTTTCATTCATTTTCTACCGCTTTTCCTTGTGTGGGGTGCTGGAGCCTATCCCAGCTGTCTTCGGGCGAGAGGCGGAGTACACCCTGGACTGGTGGCCAGCCAATCACAGGGCACATATAGACAAACAACCATTCACACTATGGACAATTTGGAGTTGCACTGGGAGAACATGCAAACTCCACACAGAGATAGCCGAGGGTGGAATTGAACCCTGGTCTCCTAGCTGTGAGGTCTGCGCGCTAACCACTCGACCGACTATATTGTACATAATGTAGATAAATAATATGATATGATATGATATGATATAGGTTAATTGCGGACTTGCAAATGGGAGTGGTTGTTTGTCTATACGTGCCCTGGTGACCAGTCTAGGATGTATCTTGCCCGAATGCAGCTGGGATAGGCTCCAGCATACCCCCGCAACCCCAGTGAGGATAAGCGGCATAGAAAATAGATGGATGGTTCAGCCTTGGTGGAGGTCAGTGCTTTATTCATATATTCATTTATTAATTCACTCAGCGCTTTAAAGTATGAAATGAAGTAGCGGGCCATGCCTTTGGTACCTGGGCCTTATGCCACCAATTATTGATGAGTTAAAGGGATGTATTATGCTTGTATTGAATTGTTGCTCCTACAGAGCAGCTACACACAATAACCCGCCCATAAAGCTTTCTAGATCTTCCAGATTCTGTACCTCTTTGAGCAGCGTTTCCATGGAATTTCTGCTTCTGACCCAAACAATCTGTTCAATTCATTCCAGTCATGGCCCGCCTCCAGGCACCGTGATTGGTCACACACCCACGCGCTCCCGATGACTTCTGGACACATAGGTCCACGTTTATTCAGTGCTGGCATTCTGCAGCACATATAAGGAAGTCTGTATCGCATTGACCTCACAAAACTAATTTTAATTTATATTTATGAATTTCTATCTAATAATTATCTGACCTCACAAAACTAATTTTAATTCATATTTATGAATTATTATCTACTTTGGAGGATAAATACAATTAATTTTTAATAAGAATGGTAAATGCACTGCACCGTAATTGTTCTGCTATGTTGGGATTCATTCATTTGCTGCAAATTACAATGCCACTGGGTGGGTGAATTAATTAATTAATGTAAGCATTAATGTTCTGAACCCATTTTGCCACCTTTATGGGAACAGTTTGGGTAACTTTTCTGTTCCCATTGTTTGCTGTCCTCACAATAAAGAAAACTGTGTACAATACTTAACCGTCTTGCTTCAGTGAAGCTATTTTGACGTGCATTTATGCATCAGTTACAGGCCATACAAAATAAGAAATTACTATCTATAAATGTGAATATGTTCTCCCCATGCATGTGTGGGTTTTCTTCGGGTACTCCGGTTTCCTCCCACATTCCAAAAACATGCTAGGTTAATTGGCCACTCCAAATTGTCCATAGGTGTATGAATGTGAGTGGCAATGGTTGTTTGTTTATATTTACCAGTCCAGAGTGTACACTGTCTCCCACCCGAAGTCAGCTGGGATAGACTCCAGCACCCCTGGCGACCCTCGTGAGAATAAGCGGTAGAAAACTAATAAATGAATGAATTAAATGTACATTAAATAGGCTAAACAAAACGTAGCTAGCCAAAACACAGGTGATACATTAATAACAGCTACACTAACATATAAAAAATTACAATTCAGGAACATTTGGGATGGCTATTTTCAGCTCTTTGTACACAATCATACTCACGGAGACAAAAGCTTCCCAAGGCTCAAATGTTGTAGAGCAAACATAGCTTGTTTATGAGCTGTTTCATACTTTGTTTTTGCCTACTAGCTTGTTGCTATGTGGAGAGAGGGAAACCTCAAAGATTGTCTAATAGTGAAAGAGCACCCACTCTTACCACTGAAGCGATAATTTTTGGAGAAGATCTCTCACGTCAACTTTTTTAACTGTCGATTTTTAACCATTAGGAAAAGCGGTTAAAAAATTAATGAATGAATGAATGAACTATAAAATGTAAACTTATTTACCAGCTATGAATTTATGGAGACATTTTAAACGAACCCAGATATCACATGCTTATCTTTGAAGCAAAGACATGACACAGTCCATAGAGACCGCATGCTGCGTTTGCCTGTCAAGCCCATCAAACATTTTTGGGATAAATGGGAACGTTCAGCACATTTTAACATGTAGAAGTATTTACAAGAGACAGATATACTACGTATATGCTCACATCCATCAAGTTTGTGACTTCTAAGAGTTGAAGAAAGGGAGCCCAGATGCGCTCTGCGGTGTTTCAGGCCCAAATGGCAGCTGACTGCACCCGTGTGCGTATGTATGTCTACTTGGTAAAAAACAAAACAAAACAAAAGCATTCTGATAGGACAGCAGGTCTGCTCACAGCAACCTTTGACCTTTTGAGCCGAAACATGTTGACCTGTACCACCTCCTCCAGGAAGTACTTTCATTTCAATTTTATTTCACATTGATGTTCATATTTGATGTCATCTATTCTACACATTGTTGTTATTATTATTCATTATTATACGGGATCCTTCCATCCTTCCATCCTTCCATCCTTCCATCCTTCCATTCTTCCATCCATTCATCCATGCATCCTTCCTTCCTTCCTTCCTTCCATCCATCCATCCTTCCTTCCTTCCTTCCTTCTCATTTCACTGTCCAGAGTTTCATACTTTGCACTTTACATTTACTGATCCGGATGTTTGTGCCACATAGAAATGTGCAGCTTTTCACATTTGCAGTTCCTTCCATCCTTCCTTCCTTCCTTCCTTCCTTCCTTCCTTCCTTCCTTCCTTCCTTCCTTCCTTCCTTCCTTCCTTCCTTCCATCCATCCATCCATCCATCCATCCATCCATCCTTCCTTCCTTCCTTCCTTCACTGTCCAGAGTTTCATACTTTGCACTTTACGTTTACTGATCCGGATGTTTGTGCCACATAGAAATGTGCAGCTTTTCACATTTGGACTTCCTTCCTTCCTTCCTTCCTTCCTTCATTCCTTCCTATCAGTGTTTTTCCTTCTTTCTTTCTTTCTTTCTTTCATCCATCCATCCATCCTTCCTTCCTTCCTTATCATTTCACTGTCCAGAGTTTCATACTGTGCACTTTACGTTTACTGATCCGGATGTTTGTGCCACATAGAAATGTGCAGCTTTTCACATTTGGAGTTCCTTCCTTCCTTCCTTCCTTCCTTCCTTCCTTCCTTCCTTCCTTCCTTCCTTCCTTCCTTCCTTCCTTCCTTCCTTCCTTCCTTCCTTCCTTCCTTCCTTCCTTCCTTCCTTCCTTCCTTCCTTCCTATCAGTGTTTTTCCTTCTTTCTTTCTTTCATCCATCCATCCATCCATCCATCCTTCCTTCCTTCCTTATCATTTCACTGTCCAGAGTTTCATACTTTGCACTTTACGTTTACTGATCCGGATGTTTGTGCCACATAGAAATGTGCAGCTTTTCACATTTGCAGTTCCTTCCTTCCATCCATCCATCCTTCCTTCCTTCCTTCCTTCCTTCCTTCCTTCCTTCCTTCCTTCCTTCCTTCCTTCCTTCCTTCCTTCCTTCCTTCCTTCCTTCCTTCCTTCCATCCATTTCACCTTTATCAGTGTCCCACCTGTCTTTATTTGGTGTAAGTCATGGCGCAAAAGTGGGGTGCTAATAGCCGTTTCCCACTATTAGTGGCCACATTAAACGTTACCGATTCTGTAGAAATGTTAAAATGCTAAAATGCTAAAGCTACTTACCATTGACAGATGTAACTAACCTCTTTTCTTGAGAAACTTCAAACTGTCAAGTCTCTACTTCCAGATTGTTTCCAGATTCCAGATGTTAAAAGCTCACATTTGAATAAGATACATCATCGTTTATTATCAACACCGTTCGCAGCTTGCGGCACAAAGCGTAAGTCCTTTAATGCACTCGCTAGTGTGAGCAAAGTGTAAGCATAATAGGTCCCCTGTAAGTGCATAAGTGCATACATACTTGGAAGTACAGCAAAATGCAGTGCATGCCCCACCCCCAAAAAACAATCAAAATGCACACCCACCACCCTCAAAAGTAACAATCTTGGGTACTAAACCAAAACCGACGGCACAATCCCTGCAGATCTCACTCAGATGAGAAAAAGTCACAATAAATACATTTTAAAGTCATTTGCTACCAAAGACAATTTGGTATTTATGAGTATTTATGAGTTTTTCTTTACAAAGAGGTGATGATGCAACTCTAGATAGAAGACAGCATGTTTGATGCATATTAAAATCGGAAAAATGACCACAAGTCGACAGAACTCGGCCTGCATCTCTCCCATTGAAATACACACTACACAGCAACCAGGAAGTGAAAAGGCATCTTATTAAGGTTATGCATAGAAGGGAAATTTTCACACAAGTTCAGTTGCAAATGTAAAAATTGTGGTAATAATTATGATTATGGTTTTATTTCATTTGAACATGCATCACATTATCACATAATCAGTTCACAGTTCCACATGTCCAAAATGAGTAGGAAGAAGCAAAGCTTATTAAATCCTACCCCTCCATCTGGTACTTTTCAGTAACTGCTATTTGCAAATTTGTTCACTTCCTGCTTTCCATAATACAGTTTAAGGTTGTTTTTTTTTGTTTTGTTTTTTAATAATGCACCTCATGCCAAAGTACAAGGTGATATGAGCATCCAATGACATAATGGGTACCATAGTAAGTGTCAATATAGTGATATATATAGCACATCATGACTGGTTCAAGACTCTTCATCCTTGTATTTAGCAAACATCAACTGCTTGTATTGTTTCTTGAATTGGCTCATCGTTGTGCATTGTTTGATTTCCTTACTCAATCCATTCCATAGTTTGATTCCACATACTGAAATGCTATGGCTTTTTAACGTAGTCCTAGCATATAAGTGTTTCAAATGTACTTCTTCTCTGAGATCATATTTCTCCTCTCTTGTAGAGAAGTATTGGATGACATTTTTAGCTCATTGGTTATTTTTAGCCTTATGCATTATTTTAGCTGTTTGAAGATGAACTATATCAGCAAGTTGAAGTATTTGTGATTTTAGAAATAAGAAGTTAGTATGTTCTCTGTAGGCGGCATTATGAATTATCCTTACTGACCTTTTTTGCAGTACATTTAGCGAGTGAAGTTTGCTTTTATAGTTATTAGCCCATTTTTCCACACAATAAGTAAGATATGGTAGAAGCAGAGAGCAATAAAGAGTATGGAGTGATTTCTGATTGAGAACAAATTTTGCTTTGTTCAATACTGAAATATTTCTGGCCACCTTATGTTGTATATTTGTAATATGAGGTTTCCAGCTCATATTTTCATCTATTGTGATCCCCAGAAATTTATTTTCGTTCACCCTTTCAATGTCCACACCATCTATTTGTATTTGCTGGTACGTGTCCTTTCTGCTGTTACCAAACAGCATGATTTTAGTTTTACTTAGGTTCAAGGACAATCTATTATCATCAAACCATCTTTTTAGTGTGACCATTTCTTCTCTGACCTTTCTAATGATTTCGTCTGTACTCCCACCAGAACAAAAAATAATGCCAGCTTTAAGTCTTTCGTAACTTTGGCGATATCATTGATGTACAAGTTGAACAGTTTTGGCCCCAGTATTGACCCCTGGGGAACTCTGCATGTAATATATGAACTTGCAGATGTGTATTCTCCTAGCTGTACATATTGCTTCCTGTCAGCTAAAATTGTAAATTGTTCATGGTGTTATTTCAATCAAAACTTTTCATTTTGTCAAAAATATGTAACAATTTTTTTGTGTAAGTAACGCATGCACAACACGCCTCGGGCCAGACGTCATACACTCATTAGAGCATGAAGTATGAACACAGAGTGTGCAGTACAGTTCCAACATTGTATACTGTCGTATCTCCAACCCAGACACCTCCTGTTCTTTTCAATCTCATTACAAGAACGCAACATGCATTCAGCAACACCCCAAAAACGGCTTCATAATAAGAACATCAAACATGAATTTGATGTTCTTAACACTCACTTCATAACTTTTAAGGATTGAAATGCTGTTACACGGAAGCACACGTCTGCTATTAGCGGCTGCTTCACCGTGTTCTGGGTGACAGGAGTGGGCATCCTAGAGGATTCATATGTTTCTCCTCGAAGACAACGTATGGTGCGTTTAACGACGGTGGACAAAACACCGCTATGGTGGTAGTGGTGGTGGGTGGGGAGCGGGGATGTTTGTGTGAGAGGTGAAGCAGATGATGCCAAGTGGATCAGACACGGTGGAAACAGGAATTTGACAATTTCTCAGCCTGGTGATATAATAATATTATGTATATATACATATTATTATTATTATTATTATTATTATTATTATATACATTAGATGAGTGAATTTACTCTCATCACAAATTTTGAGTAATACTGATTATTATTTTTCTAGTATTTCTTTATCTCTAACCATTTTCGAGATACAATTTTTCTAGTATTCCTTTATCTCTAACCATTTTCGAGATGCAACCTTTTGAAATAGTAATATCAAAACTGAATATTTTCTTGAAAAAAAAAAGTATCAACAAGTATTAAAAAGTCAAACCCCCAATTGTTCATTCATTCATTCATTTTCTACCGCTTTTCCTCACAAGGGTCGCTGGAGCCTATCCCATCTGTCTTTGGGCGAGCGGCGGGGGTACACCCTGGACTGGTGGCCAGCCAATCACAGGGCACATATAGACAAACAACCATTCACACTCACATTCATACCTATGGACAATTTGGAGTGGCCAATTAACCTAGCATGTTTTTGGAATGTGGGAGGAAACCGGAGTACCCGGAGAAAACCCACGCACGCACGGGGAGAACATGCAAACTCCACACAGAGATGACCGAGGGTGGAATTGAACCCTGGTGTCCTAGCTGTGAGGTCTGTGCGCTAACCACTCGAACTCCGTGCCGCCCACAAACTTTGGGTCATACTGATTATTATTTTCCTAGTATTCCTTTATCTCTAACCATTTTTCAGATACAACCTTTTGAAATAGTAATATCAAAACTGAATATTTTCTTGAAAAAAAAGTATGAACAAGTTTGAAAAAGTAAACCCCCTCATTGTTCATTATAACGCAAAAATAATGACTTTTACTTGGATTGTCAATGCTAATCCTCCAAACAAACTGCAAATAAATGTAATCAAGTGGCTCAAGAAGGCTGTGGCATAAATAATGTTGAAATAAACTCATTATTTATGCCACATTTTATGCCACATTATGCAATAATGAGTTTATTTCAACATTATTTATGCCACAACCTTCTTGAGCTACTTGATTGCATTCATTTGGAGTTTGTTTGCAGGATTAGCATGGACAATTGAAGTAAAAGTCCTCACTTATGCTCCACAGTAACGACAGTTTTGACTTGACTTTCTGTCTCTTTCCAATAAAGGTATTTTCCACAACAGCACATTTTAGAGTTGTAATTATAACACCATGAAATTGTGATATTTTTTCCCCTGTCAGAATCTCATGCCGCGCTGTCACATGATTACTAGATTAACGAAACAATATTAGCTGTGACGAACGTTAGCTTTGAAGTCACGGCAGCATGTGACAAGATCATATATCTTTAGTACGCCAACATTTGAAACAATGGTTTACACCAGGGATGTCCAAAGTGTTTCTGTTGGCTCACGGTGCATTCAAAAAATACAGCAAAAATGGAGAAATCAGTAACAATAAAAATGTGATATGTTGATTAATTAATACTACTATGAAAAATACAATTTGCCAGCGAAACAAAGCTGATTTTCAGTATCCGACTCCTGGTATGCGGTATTGCGTACTTGAACACAAAGTCAATGGTCATTACATACAAACATATCAGGTTAATGTTGGTGTTCCAAAGTTGTTTACATTATTTAGCCCCCCATTTTTTGTATGATTAATATTTTATATTGTATTATATTATATTATATTGTATTGTATTGTATTATAAATATTGTATTGTATTGTATTGTATTGGATTAGATTGTATTGTATTGTAAGTAATATATTATTATATTATATTATATTATATTATATTATATTATATTATATTATATTATATTATATTATATTATATTATATTATATTATATTATATTATATTATATTATATTATATTATATTATATATTTTGTAATATATTAAATTCTCA
Organism: Doryrhamphus excisus; assembly: GCF_030265055.1. Classification (NCBI taxonomy): domain Eukaryota; kingdom Metazoa; phylum Chordata; class Actinopteri; order Syngnathiformes; family Syngnathidae; genus Doryrhamphus; species Doryrhamphus excisus. The sequence goes on along the minus strand of NC_080483.1, from coordinate 5,554,136 downwards.
TATAGTGGTGCACAACTTTGAGGGCCAAAGTATGTTGCGAGTGGCAGCAATCTGAAAAGGAAGGTTAAAAACTCCATTCATTTATTTCATTTTTTTTACAATTCCTGCACATAAATTTATAATTTCGACAAATAAAATGTATATTTTGTTTAGATTTTTGAATTGGATTTACTTTTTTCCTACATTTTGATTTTTTCTTGAACCTCCCGGAGCGAATTAATAATGAAAAGTTCATTTTTTTTTCTTCATCTGATTATTTTTAGTTGATTTAATTGTATTGTAGTTGTAGTGACCTTTTTTCAGTGTTTGTGTGTTAAAACGACTTAATGGCGTGTAGCGCTACTGGAAAAGGTGTCTGTCAAAAGTCGTTACGTGAGACGAGAGTCAGGCGGAGCTGGCGGCCTCTTTAATAACACTCCTCCTGCCCCCAAGCCTGTTAGAGGACCCGGCAGGTAGAAAGCGGCGCCGACGTCTGAATCATTATCCGCACATGTGTGCGCAATCATCAATAGTTTGAGTGGACTTTTACCTGCACTTTTCTTCCTTTGAGCTCTTTGTGAAAATGATCTCAATCGATTTATGATGGCCCCTACGGAAGAATGGCTTTGGTGATAAAAGTCGTCAAATTTTGTGAGAAGATTTGCAACTCCAAGGACGCTCTCCACACCTTAAATGTACGATATAAATGTTGATGAAGGCCGTTTTTCCGTGCTACTCACCGGCCGACCTGCGAACGGCAACGCGCTCGCTCCTCAGCATGTCGCAAAGCACCGACATCACAATGGCAAGGAGTGACAAACGCATCTGGGCTGCTGGCAGGCACCCGACTCAACGCCGGGCTGCCGACATCTGCAGAAAGTCCAGAAGATGACGTTCCACGAGGAGAAGGTGAAGAAGAAGAAATCTGGTATGGGACGGATGCGAAGGATGTAGATCTTGATGAGATGTTTTTGTTTATCCTTTGGTGGGCTGCTCTGATGCCATCACCTGAGGAGACGTGGCGAGGAGGAGCAAAGGGCATGAGGAGGTTCCTCCTCGGCTTCCCCACACGTTTAGGAGGAAAAACTTAACATTTCAGAGCAACGTCACATTTGTGATAAACGAGCTGCTCTTATCCTGTAGTCATCTTTAACCCTTTAAAGGCTGTGAGGCCTTAAGTGCTTCCATATTTGCAGCGTGATCTTTTTCGCCTCCTCCTCCTTCTCATCAGCCTCCTCCTCCTCCGCGCTGCTGGATTTGCATTTATGAAATATGGCGGTGTCAATGCATGGAGCATAAATACAAACCCTTGTACATATACGGACAGGACATTGATCAGCGTCTGTAGTGATTTTGTCAACATTCGTTAACAAAACCCAACGCATTTCCTCAGGCTCATGTTGCCGCCGAGCTGTGATTGGTCGACGTCTATGACGGGTTTGAGCCATAAGACTGTCACACTTTAAACATATACGACATGGCCTCATATATGTTGTCACCAGAGCAAAGACAAAGAAAGTACTTGTGTAGCAGGAAGGCATCTCTACGTAAGTCCACAACATTTCCAGCAATTTTCCAATTGGAAGCACAAATTTACTATGTCCGGGAATGGGTGGAATTGCGTGTTGGTTTCCAGTTTAGGAAAAACATATAACCTTGCGTCATAAGCTTGCTTAAAAATAAGGACCAAACAAAGCCTGTTTGTGTTGTCTTCACGTTTGGTACTCCCAGAATTCCTCAGACATATTTTCCGTAGGGAGTTTCTGTCACATTCCGGATGCATGGCTTCTGTCTTTTTAGCCTGGGGACAACTTAGACTTTGGAGCTTCAATGTTTGGTTGCGACACTGATCACATGAGCCTCACAGACACCAATATCACGTCCATCAACATCCATTGACTGCCCTTTCATGTATACCAGGGGTGGGCAAACTGCGGCCCACAAAGCGTTTGAATCCGGCCCACTAGTTCCTTTCTAAGTATTTCAACTTTTAACATATAAACTGGAGACATGACTTGAAAGTGATGTCTTATTTTGGAAAATAAACAACTAAACTGTGATTTGGTCTGATGTTTAAAGTGCTCCTGAAAAAAAGGGACATGAGAACATACAGCTGATAGTCTTTTCACGCTTTTAATAGATACAATTAATAAACAAATAATTCAAGGAAGGCGGCGAGTGGTCGAGTGGTTAGCGCGCAGACCTCACAGCTAGGAGGACCAGCGTTCAATTCCACCCTCTGCCATCTCTGTGTGGAGTTTGCATGTTCTCCCCCCGTGCATGCGTGGGTTTTCTCCGGGTACTCCGGTTTCCTCCCACATTCCAAAAACATGCTAGGTTAATTGGCGACTCCAAATTGTCCATAGGTATGAATGTGAGTGTGAATGGTTGTTTGTCTATATGTGCCCTGTGATTGGCTGGCGACCAGTCCAGGGTGTACCCCGCCTCTCGCCCAAAGACAGCTGGGATAGGCTCCAGCACCCCCACGACCCTTGTGAGGAAAAAGCGGTAGAAAATGAATGAATGAATGAATTCAAGGAAGTCGGTGCAAGTGTAAAACGCAGCAGCTGTCCTCTTCCTGTGCCGCTTGTGTACAAATGAAATGAGTTTCCTCCGTAGGGTGGCTAGACTCCTACAGCCTACAGTAAGAGAGTGATGAAGGGTGATGAGCTCGATCATCCGGGAGGAGCTGAGAACAGAGATCCTGCTCCTTCTACAAGAGAGGAGAAATATGATCTCAGGGAAGAAGTACATTTGAAACACTTATATGCTTAGGACTACGTTATGCTAGCCATAGCATTTCAGTATGTGGAATCAAACTATGGAATGGATTGAGTAAGGAAATCAAACAATGCACAACGATGAGCCAATTCAAGAAACAATACAAGCAGTTGATGTTTGCTAAATACAAGGATGAAGAGTCTTGAACCAGTCATGATGTGCTATATATATCACTATATTGACACTTACTATGGTACCCATTATGTCATTGGATGCTCATATCACCTTGTACTTCGGTATGAGGTACATTATTTAAAAAAAAAAAAAAAAACGGTATTATGGACACATTTTGGTGTGAGCGTTCAACATTGACCAAAAACATGCTATGCTAACCTTGAAAAACCAACATAGACAAAAAAAAAACCTTAAACTGTATTATGGAAAGCAGGAAGTGAACAAATGTAACAGTTACTGGTTGTAAAAGTACCAGATGGAGGGGTAGGATTTAATAAGCTTTGCTTCTTCCTACTCCTTTTGGACATGTGGAACTGTGAACTGATTATGGGATGCACTCAATTGTAATCTGATGCATGTTCAAATGAAAAAAAAACATTACCATTACCACATGGAGAGGAGCCAGATGAGGTGGCTCAGGCATCTATTCCGGATGCATCCTGGATGTCATACCGGTGAGGTATTCCAGGCATTCCCAGCTGGGAAGAGGCGTACAACATCCTGAAGGGATTATGTCTCACAGCTGGACTGGGAATGCCTCGGTGTCCTCCCGGTGGAATTGGAAATGTGTGGCCGGGGACCGGGAAGCCTGGACTTCCTCAATGAGTTTGTCACTTCTGCGACCCAGACGCAGGTAAGCGGAAGAAAATGATGGATGGAGGAATACAATTTTTTATGACAATTTTTTATGACTTTTTTCTTATGTTCTGAATGCGTCCTATTCAACACCCCCCACCCCAATCCTGCCCCCCCCCCCCCCCCAAGGTACAAGTGCAGTCATTAACAACACCCTGCAGGGTGCCTGAGGCTCCTGATGACACACATTGTGTAAACACTTTTTACATGAAGACTGGCTTATGATACCATCCAGATGCTAAGTGACTGACTACACGGTCAGTACTAACTCGCTACCCTGATGACTTAATTCCATCAAATTCTATGTAAAAGGATATCAATTTCAGAACTATGGGCCATTATTTAAAACAATACAGTCAGCAAGCACATTTGTACGTTATTATTTTTCTTTATTATTAGCATATTAGCTCTTAAACCCGCCCACAAATGTTCAAAATACAAATACAAAATGTGAGCGAGTGAGACCTCTCACACTGACACAAACGTGTTGTTTTAATTGCAGTGTCATTTTAAAATAAGATTTGTTTATTTATGGTACTGGTTTTAAATTCTAAATGTTTGCCAAGTTAAAAAAAGGAACATTTAGGAACATTCACAAATGATTATTATTAAAGTTTTGTCTTTCATCACAAAGCACAGCCTATTAGCTTGCCAACACATGGAAACAGGAAGTGGAAGTCAGTCTATGGTGTCCTCAGCGGTTGACTCTAATTCTTTGCTAGCTAGCACGGTTACACCACAAGTCTCAACAATGTTAGCACAAAACATGTTCATAAAAATGGTAATGGTAATGGTTTTATTTCATTTGAACATGCATCAGATTACAATTGAGTGCATCCCATAATCAGTTCCCAGTTCCACATGTCCAAAAGGAGTAGGAAGAAGCAAAGCTTATTAAATCCTACCCCTCCATCTGGTACTTTTACAATCAGTAACTGTTACATTTGTTCACTTCCTGCTTTCCATAATACAGTTTGGGTTTTTTTTGTTTTTTTTAATAATGTACCTCGTACCGAAGTAGGAAGTGATATGATCATCCAATGACATAATGGGTACCATAGTAAGTGTCAATATAGTGATATATATAGCACATCATGACTGGTTCAAGACTCTTCATCCTTGTATTTAGCAAACATCAACTGCTTGTATTGTTTCTTGAATTGGCTCATCGTTGTGCATTGTTTGATTTCCTTACTCAATCCATTCCATAGTTTGATTCCACATACTGAAATGCTATGGCTAGCATAACGTAGTCCTAGCATATAAGTGTTTCAAATGTACTTCTTCCCTGAGATCCAATGTCATCCCTTTCTCCTGGATGACATTGGATGACATTTTTAGCTAATTGGTTATTTTTAGCCTTATGCATTATTTTAGCTGTTTGAAAATGAACTATATCAGCAAGTTGTAGTATTGGTGATTTTAGAATGTCTTTTTAGAATGTTTATGAATGTTTCATGCGAGTTGCTATTTGTCTTACTTTGCTGACGGTCATTGAAGGCACCATCTACCGTTCTATAATGCAAAGAGGGATGTATTTGGATGTATTTTACCCCTTTTTCTTTCACCTCATACTTGTACCCGAATGCTGATACTATGTGGGAACCCATGAAGGTAAGATTTGATGACTTTGAGTGCTAATGTGCATCATTGTGATAGTTCGATGCTAAATGGCTAACGCTAGCAAAACACTGGACTTCAGTTACGGTCATCACATTGACAGCCCGTCAATAGCACCTGGAAGTCCAATTTTAGCTGGCAGTTCAATGCCAAAATCATCAGAGAGATGTAAAGATGTGAAAACCACTGGTTAGTTGGGCCACTCTTATGCCAAGGTAGCATGCTATATGACAATAAAAACAATACCTGCACTGCTCCAGTCTCTGGCAGGCCATGTAATCCATGATAAGTCAAACACAGTGACAGTAGATACAAATAACTTTGGTCTTGCTACAAGAGCCAGGGCTTTGAAGCTGATTGACCCTAACACAATACACATACATATGCAGTATATATGAAATTACAAATAATTAATGATATTTTGCCCAACCCGCTTCAGCTGTGGGGTGAAGGCCCGTACTGGGAAATTCCTCTTCTGCACTGAGCTACCCGTTAGTGACAGCCCCGCCAACCCGCATGCCTGACCACTCTTTTTAATGTACTTCATATGCAATGGAAAACCCCTCACAAAAAACACATGAAAGTATAGGGTAAGCGCCACGCTGATGTTAATGCACAACACGCCAATGTAGGGAGAAAGATGGGGGGAAAAAAATAACACAAAAACAAAACAAGAAAATCTACGAATTGGGATTGGGGTGGGAGGCGATGTGTGGCGGCCTGGCGGGGGTTTGGATTTGTGTGTGCTGGGCCCTGCCAGCTTTTGAGGTGGTCTCAACAAGGGGAATAGGAAACCAGTCAGTAAACGTACATAGAAATAGTAATTAAAATTATAATTTCAAAGTTAAAACATATAACATGTTTAAAAATCAATATCAAGAAGAAGAAGTACAATGAAAAAAATGTACACAAAATAAAATACATAAAAATCTCGAAATTACATACGGATACAAAGCTAATATTTCTACCTCCATGCCACTGATCAAAATTACGGAGGAAATCACTAATGCTATAGATCATAAGAGGATTAATTCTGAACTAAGTCAAAAGCTACTTAGCTGACAGGAAGCAATACGTAAAGCTAGGAGAATACACATCTGCAAGTTCATATATTACGTGCGGAGTTCCCCAGGGGTCAATACTAGGACCAAAACTGTTCAACTTGTACATCAATGATATCTCCAAAGTCATGAAAGACTTAAAGCTGGTATTATTTGTGGATGATACAACTGCTTTTTGTTCCGGAGGGAGCACAGAAGAAATCAGGTCAGAGAAGAAATGGTCACGTTAAAAGGATGGTTTGATGATAATAGATTGTCCTTGAACCTAAGTAAAACTAAAATCATGCTGTTTGGTAACAGCAGAAAGGACACGCACCAGCAAATACAAATAGACGGTGTAGACATTGAAAGGGTGAAGGAAAATACATTTCTGAGGATCACAATAGATGAAAATATGAGCTGGAAACCTCATATTACAAATATACAACATAAGGTGGCCAGAAATATTTCAGTATTGAACAAAGCAAAATTTGTTCTCAATCAGAAATCACTCCACACTCTTTATTGCTCTCTGGTTCTACCATATCTTACTTATTGTGTGGAAATATGGGCTAATAACTATAAAAGCAATCTTCACTCGCTAAATGTACTGCAAAAAAGGTCAGTAAGGATAATTCGTAATGCCGCCTACCGAGAACATATTAACTCCTTATTTCTAAAATTTCTAAAACTTGCTGATATAGTTCATCTTCAAACAGCAAAAATAATGCATAAGGCTAAAAATAACCAATTAGCTAAAAATGTCATCCAATACTTCTCTACAACAGAGGATAAATATGATCTCAGGGAAGAAGTACATGTTAGAAGGACTGTTAGAAGTACAGCAGTAGATATTGCAAGGGGTTGTACATCGGGTTGTACATCAAAGCTTTCTCGATCTTACAATATTTCGGTAGACTTCCTGCTTCAGTGTGTTTAATTTATTCCACGCCCACTCCACTGCGATTGGTCACACTTCCAAGTGCTCCCGAGGACTTCCAAAAATACGTATCAGAGTTTATTGAGTGCAGGAAATCTGGAAAAATTAGGAAGTCCATGTTGCATTTACGTCAGTGGAATGCCGTAAACCCGAGCGTGCAGAGCCACCCAACACTTCTTTCAGGGCTCACTTCCAAATACGCAAACCTCATTATTTGAAACTTTGGCATCGTTTAACACGATAATTACACATTTTTGGGTCAGAAAAGTGGAAAAGCATTTAATTGAAGTCCTTTTCTAGAGAAAAAGTATTGGGGGTACAGATGAATAAGGCAAAACAAAAAATATGTCAATTGTTCACACATTTGTTCCATATGCAATAACTTGCAATAACATCTTTTTTATGTGATAGAATTTAGGGCTATTATAATTGATTTCATTGTATGAAACCACGCTGTAATTTATTGTGGCTTTTGTTTGCAGGGTGTGAAGAAATAAACATGCATAGTCTATAAAGCATAAATAACGAAACCACTTCATGTTCAATATTGTTCTACAAGGATATCATATAATTGTAAACAGTGAACAGTTTTAGGTGTTGATGGATGTCATCATTTTCTTTTAAAAACAAGGTCATTATTCATTATACATTCATATATAGTACGTTATTTTGATGAGTTTATTATTTAGCTGTATGTGTGTAAGTGAGCTGTCAGACTTACTAGTTTTTAGTATTAACTCTCCTACAACTTTCATTTTTTTCTGCAGCGTTACTTTTTCTGCAATGTGCCGGTCACAGGCTCATAAAAAATATGGTCCACAAATGGCCCACGGGCCACACTGATAACAGTGTGTGTGTTGTGTGTGCGTGTGTGTGTGTCTAGTATGGATGGTGGGAGGGAGGGTCTTTCTTTGTAATTGTTTTTCTTTTTTATTTGTTTTTAATTCTGTAAAGCACTTTGTGTTGTGCTATACAAATAAAGTTGATTTGATTCGATATAAAGGCAGAGCACATGACCCTGTGGGATGCCGTGACTAATCTCCACCTGTATAGAGTCCTTATTACTAATGGATATATATACACACTGCAGGTGATGTGAAAAATAGGACTGAAATCATTGATTACAGTTCATTCAATGTTCTAATCTCCTTTTTTAAAAAAATTGTTGGTCTACTGTGTCAAAAAATAAACAAATACTAGAGCAAGGCCTTTCTGAGGCAGTGAATGGTAATGGTAATGGTTTTATTTCATTTGAACATGCATCAGATTACAATTGAGTGCATCCCATAATCAGTTCACAGTTCCACATGTCCAAAAGGAGTAGGAAGAAGCAAAGCTTCATCTGGTACCATCTGGTACTTTTACAATCAGTAACTGTTACATTTGTTCACTTCCTGCTTTCCTAATTTTAATTTTAATTTTAATTTTAATTTTAATTTTAATTTTAATTTTAATTTTAATTTTAATTTTAATTTTAATTTTAATTTTAATTTTAATTTTAATTTTAATTTTAATTTTAATTTTCACAAATTTCAATTTCCACATACTGAAATGCTATGGCTTTTTAACGTAGTCCTAGCATAGTGTTTCAAATGTACTTCTTCCCTGAGATCATATTTCTCCTCTCTTGTAGAGAAGTATTGGATGACATTTTTAGCTAATTGGTTATTTTTAGCCTCATGCATTATTTTAACTGTTTGAAGATGAACTATATCAGCAAGTTGAAGTATTTGTGATTTTAGAAATAAGGAGTTAGTATGTTCTCTGTAGGCGGCATTATGAATTATCCTTACTGACCTTTTTTGCAGTACATTTAGCGAGTGAAGATTGCTTTTATAGTTATTAGCCCATATTTCCACACATTAAGTAAGAGCAATAAAGAGTGTGGAGTGATTCCTGATTGAGAACAAATTTTTGCTTTGTTCAATACTGAAATATTTCTAGCCACCTTATGTTGTATATTTGTAATATGAGGTTTCCAGCTCATATTTTCATCTATTGTGATCCCCAGAAATGTATTTTTGTCCTTTTTAACTTTTCCGCGAGCTGTTCTTTGCATCCTAAATCCTGATTGAAAGTCCTCCAGTAGACGATGGACACATTTTGCCTCAGCATTTTCTATATTCATAAGTAGTATTTCAACAATATTTTAACATTGGTCTCAGCTCCATTCAAAGAGGGAGACTAGCAGCCATGTTTCTTTGTGTTTTTGGCTCTTTCTTGAAATTATTTCATTTAATGATGTCATAACTCTCGCAATAATGTTTCCCGTAATCCCTATTTGAACGATTTCCACATGCGAGAATAAAGCATGTTGCGCCATTTTGTTTGTAGTGCGGAGGAGCCTGATGAGGTGGATCCGATCAAGATGCCTTCAGGGCATGTCCACCTCGGGGAAGAAGACCCAGGACACGTTGAAGAACTGAACTGGCCTTCCCACCCACCTAGAAGAGGGAAGTCTGGGCTTCTCTGCTTAGGTTTCTTCCCCTGCCATCCGACGCTGGAAAAATATAAGAAAAGATGAATGGAAGTTTGTTTTTGTATTTGTAGTATTTTCCTTACTGGAATACTTATGTACATTTTGTCCTATTTTGCACATATTTGTGTTCCGTGAGGCATGGCGGTCGAGTGGTTAGTGCGCAGACATCACAGCTAGGAGACCAGGGTTGAATTCCACCCTCGGCCATCTCTGTGTGGAGTTTGCATGTTCTCCCCGTGCATGCGTGGGTTTTCTCCGGGTACTCCGGTTTCCTCCCACATTCCAAAAACATGCTAGGTTAATTGGTGACTCCAAATTGTCCATAGGTATTAATGTGAGTGTGAATGGTTGTTTGTCTATATGTGCCCTGTGATTGGCTGGCCACCAGTCCAGGGTGTACCCCGCCTCTCGTCTGAAGACAGCTGGGATAGGCTCCAGCACCCCCTGCAACCCACATGAGGATAAGCAATAGAAAATGAATGAATGAGTTCTCCTCCTATTTAATGTGGAAGTGGTAACTTTTTGGCTTCTTATTTTGTCTTTCCCCAACCTCGGCCATGTCTGTGTGGAGTTTGCATGTTCTCCCTGTGCCTGTGTGGGTTTTTTCCGGGTACTCCGGTTTCCTCCCACATTCCAAAAACATGCTAGGTTAATTAGCGACTCCAAATTGTCCATAGGTATGAATGTGAGTGTGAATGGTTGTTTGTCTATATGTGCCCTGTGATTGGCTGGCCACCAGTCCAGGGTGTACCCCGCCTCTCGCCCGAAGACAGCTGGGATAGGCTCCAGCATCCCCTGCGACCCTCGTGAGGAAAAGCGGTAGAAAATGAATGAATAAATGTGTTCTGTGATAAGATGTTCATCCATGCATTTATAATATGATAAGATTTGTGCATTTATGAGTTAATCATCAACAAATATCCCTACAGTAACTACGCAGAGGTAAAATCACCACAATTTATTGCAACTTTCACAACAAAAACTCAAAAAGACAAGTGCGACTATTGGGAAAAACTACTGTCTCCAAAAAAAAGCCTGCAAACTCCGGGCGGGGCTGCAGGATTTATGTTCCATAATTTCCAAGTGTCGTTTTTCTTATCCTGCTGTTTTAACGTGGAGCCCAGCAGCGTTCATGGCCGCATGTCGCTTGCTGTTAATTGGTAGCAGCTCTCAACCCCCCATTTTGGTTCCAGCTCGGGGGGCGGGAGTCATGAGGTGGTCTGCCACTGACACCAACATCATGCTTAGCTTTGTCTAAGCGTGAATGAGTGAATGTGAGATGTGCAAAAGTGAACCTAGACACACAAACACTTATTAAGTTAAGTGTGTGCTAACAATGTGTTTACTGTGAGTCTGTCGCCAGCCACTTAAATGTTCTTTTAAATGTGTGCGCGTGTGTGCGTGTGTGTGTTGTTGCTCTGATGTTGTTGTTCTGACGCAGCCTCCAGCTTGGCAAAATGGGATTTAGTTTAGATAGAATGCATCATGTGTGGAATGTGCTTTAAAATAACTTGAAATCACACAATCAGCATTTCCCTTACCATAGTAGAACCTACACAAGACTGGAATGGACTACACAATTATTAACAAGATTGTAGAACCTACACAAGACCGGAATGGACTACACAATTATTAACAAGATTGTAGAACCTACACAAGACCGGAATGGACTGCACAATTATTAACAAGATTGTAGAACCTACACAAGACTGGAATGGACTACACAATTATTAACAAGGTTGTAGAACCTACACAAGACCGGAATGGACTACACAATTATTAACAAGATTGTAGAACCTACACAAGACTGGAATGGACTGCACAATTATTAACAAGATTGTAGAACCTACACAAGACTGGAATGCACCACAAGACCAACAGGATTGTAGAACCTACACAAGACTGGAATGCACCACAAGACCATCAACAAGATTGTAGAACCTACACAAGACCGGAATGGACTACACAATTATTAACAATATTGTAGAACCTACACAAGACTGGAATGGACTACACAATTATTAACAAGATTGTAGAACCTACACAAGACCGGAATGGACAACACAATTATTAACAATATTGTAGAACCTACACAAGACCGGAATGGACCACACAATTATTAACAAGATTGTAGAACCTACACAAGACTGGAATGCACCACAAGACCATCAACAAGATTGTAGAACCTACACAAGACTGGAATGGACTACACAATTATTAACAAGATTGTAGAACCTACACAAGACTGGAATGGACTACACAATTATTAACAAGATTGTAGAACCTACACAAGACCGGAATGGACCACAGGACCATCAACAAGATTGTAGACCTACGCAAGACTGTAATGGACTATACAAGGCCATCAACAAGATTGTAGAACCTACACAAGAGTGGAATGGACTACACAATTATTAACAAGATTGTAGAACCTACACAAGACTGGAATGGAATATATACAAGGCCATCAACAAATTGTAGACCTACAGAAGACGAATGCACCACAAGACCATCAACAAGATTGCAGACCAATGCAAGACTGGATTGCACAACAAGACCACCAACAAGATTGTAGAACCTACACAAGACCGGAATGGACTACACAATTATTAACAAGATTGTAGACCTACAGAAGACTGGAATGGACTATACAAGACCATCAACAAGATTGTAGACGTACAGAAGACTGGAATGGACTACAAGACCATCAACAAGATTGTAGACCTACACAAGACTGGAATGGACTATACAAGACCATCAACAAGATTGTAGACCTACAGAAGACTGGAATGGACTATACAAGACCATCAACAAGATTGTAGACCTACAGAAGACTGGAATGGACTACAAGACCATCAACAAGATTGTAGACCTACACAAGACTGGAATGGACTACAAGACCATCAACAAGATTGTAGACCTACAGAAGACTGGAATGGACTACAAGACTCCCACCAGATTGTAGACCTGTACAAGACTAGAATTAACAAGACTGTAGACTGTAGGATTTGTGCACAGCAAAAAAAGATTTCTTTCTATTTGTGTTGTCTTAGTTTTTGCCCATTAATTATGATATTTATGTAGTTATTATTATATTACAATATTAATATCTATGTCTTTCTGTTGAAATAAAGCAAACATGAAAATCATCATTATAAGGAGGTAATCTTACACAATCACCGGGGGATCACTTTTATTCGCCACTCTCAGTGGCCACAACATTAGGTACAGCTAATGTGATCCAGCCAACTGTTGTTTCCGCCCCCCCACCGCACGTGTTTTTTATACGGAACATTCCACGAGATGACACATTTAATTGGCTTTTGGTAAATGCTTTATTAGGCCACAAAAACTTTCCAACAGGAGTCAGCTCAAAGGGAACCACAGCAAAGAGGATTTACGAGTACCTCAGAGTAATGGAATACTTCCTGGGAGGAGACCAGAATGTTTCGGGAATCGGCGGCGGCTCCTCCTCAGCACAACAGTGGGATATGCCGTCCTCTGCTGGTCACTACTGGTTAGTGCATGTTATTCTGGTGCCGGCCCTCTGTGTATTTTACTACAGTGTGCTACATGGAGGCTACTTCGGTTCGTTTTTAATTAACTTTTTTTATCAGTAAAAGTATTTTAATCATTAAAAGTGTTATATTGTATCTACTTTATCATACATAACATAACAACTGTAACAAAGTAGCTTGGTGTCCTCATCTACAACAAGAACAATTACATTCAAACTCACTTAACTCACTTGGTGTTATAATAATTTACACCACTAGATGGCAGCATTCACTCTGTATTTATTCTCCCCATTCTGTGTGTGTGTGTGTGTGTGTGGTAGGGATTAGTTTTAGTGGAGAAGATAATCCAGTGCGAGGACTTGCCGCCTTTCCAGTGCCTCTCTCTTCTCACCTGTCAATCATCCTCAGCAGCGCCAATGGGGATGAGATGAGAAGCTCAGCAAGACACCATCCTCACCCTCATCCTCCATCCTGATTGATTACCTCCGCCAAGCAGACAAGGTTAGTTAGTCAGCTGAAGTACTACAAATCTTTATACAAACTTTACGCAGTGACTACTTCATATTTTAATAACGCTCATAAACAATGATAAAGTCTACAGTGGCTATTAAACTGATAGTTGAACATGAGTGTGATGGAAATACACCTTGTCCTGTGTTTGCTCCAATAATCCCGACCGGCTAACAGGATTGTTGGGGTCACGCCGGGACATGGCAGCGAGTCCACGGTACTCGTTTAATTGATGGTTCAGGTCAGACCAGGAGAGGAAAACTGATCTTCATTATACGTTCAAGTTGCATCATCACAGCAGTGAAACTCATTCATGTAAACACGGACAAATATGTCAATACTTCATCCAACGCTACGCTAGGTTGTCAATATTTAAGTTATTGTTTTAAAAAGTAAAAACGACAAGAAAGACCTCTTTATCTAGAACAGCGGTCTCAAACACGCGGCCCGCGGGCCAAATGTGGCCCGCAGGACACTAGTTTGAGACCCCCGCCTTGATATGAAAGTTTAATGTTAGTGCGGCCCGCGCAAGTTTGATATGAATACTGTATGGTATCATGTACCCAGAAAAAATTATTACGTTTGATTAATGTTCATGTTAAAGGTTAAATAACTGTTAATAGTTATCCTCCCTATCCGTGTGGAAGTGGTAAGTTTTTGGCTATTTAAGTTTAAAGGAAATAACTTGAAGGCTACTGTTTAGGTCGCTAGCTCTCTAGTTTGCGAGTTAGCATGTGTCTCAAGACCCTGCAGTTGCGCAATATGTTGTAAATAAAAAGAGTATAAATGTGACTATAGTCGTGTTTTGTCATGTCTACAGGGCTCTAATAATGCTTTGTTCATTTTAATCTGAAAAAATAATTTGTCTACCCACCAACTATATGTGGTTTCTTAAGTTTTTATTATTTGCCGTTTTATTATTATTATTATATTTATTTATTACTGATTGATTGATTTTCTTTATTCTTGATTTGTTTGTTTATTTTTTGTTTTTTTATCTTATTTTGTGCAGAAAAATTAAGATATTTGAGAACAGTGGAATGTTTTATCAGAGCTTTTATTGTAGAAAATCGGAACCAAAGCACTGAAAAAGTTTGTATATTTTTCTGTTTTTAATAAATGCGTTTTTTTGTTTGTTTTTTTGGAAAACCTGATGCGGCCCAGCCTTGCCCAGACCATAGCTCCAGTGGCCCCCAGGTAAATTGACTTTGAGACCCCTGATCTAGAAAGCGGGGAGTTGCACCCTCTAAGTGCTCCAGCAGGGGGCAGCAAAACATTTTACGATGTTTTAAAGTACCAGGAAATACAAAGAAGAAGACAAAATAGTGGCTAAAAAGTTGCTAACAGGCTAACATGCTTTAACGTTTGTTTGTTTGAAAGTTGTCAACGGAAAAACGTTTAGCTTCATAGGAAAATGACGAGGCAAACATGGATGTTTATCTTTCTAAGATAAAGGCAGTTCCGCATTTGAGACGCATTAATAATTCAAGCTAAAAGGAAGCAGCTTTTAGCCAATTATGCTAATCCTGCTCCTCAAATGTTTCAAGCTGAGTGCGTAAGTGCACACTTGCGTACCTATACTTTGTCTTTTGAGTGCACTCGCATGTGCTATATACTCAAAATGGTGAGTATGCGGCCATCTTGGGTGTGTAGCAAAAGGGGAGGGGCCAACTACGTACTGAATGCTGTCAAGTATGAAGAAAGGACATGACACAAGAAGTCTTCAATCGATGCTCTTAGAATAAAAAAACAGTCTTTTGTATCGAATGATCCACTATGGAAGAACTGCAACCAGCAGGTGGCGCCCAAGAGCGTGCTGCTTGGAAAAGGAAGTGTCCGGTTTGAAAGGTGTTTCCTAGCAAGCACAGGTTGCCGCCCACTGCTGTTGTTAAGCCGCTAAAAGGATTGACGTCTTCGGCCATGTCAGCAAGGTTAACCGCCAGCTGGACATACGCTCGCTTCTCGGCCGGCGACGTTTAACATGACATGTGTTGCGCCCTCGTGAGGATGCGTCGCCGGCCGGCTAAGTTGGCGGCGACTTAGAGGATTGACCCGTGTGGCCGTGTCAGCGTGGTCAGTCTGAGTGGCCTTAATCACGCCACCTCAAACTGTCATGTGATAGAAAAACGCCTCCATAGATGTTTCTTTGACTTTGTGTTTTATTTTGGTCAGGAATTCTAATGGAGGTCATGTGCAACTTCCATACAATCATCTACACCGAAAGTCCCTGAAGGCATCCTGTACTTTCACTGTTTCCCATTCATTCATTTATGTGTGAAGGCCTGCCTTGAATACATTTGGACCACCACAGATAGATTTGGCACTTGCATGTTTTTTGTTTTAGATTTTAATCTACCTTTGAGGCTCTCAGATTTGAAGCTACCATTTTTTTTTAGATTTGGTCAAAAACTTTTTAAAATATTTGACTCTATCTTTTTCTTTTTGATTTGGCGCTGCCTTTTTTTTCAGACCTGCTACAACCTTGCTAGATTCGATGTGACATTTTATTAGATTTGGTGCCTCTTGTTGCTCTCAGATTTGAAGCTAACATTTTTCTTTAGATTTGGTCAAAAACCTTTTAAAAAAATTTGACTCTATCTTTTTCTTTTTGATTTGGCCCTGCCTTTTTTTTTTTTAGACCTGCTACAACCATGCTAGATTTGGTGTGACATTTTATTAGATTTGGTGCCTCTTGATGCTCTCAGATTTTAAGCTACCATTTTTTTTAGATTTGGTCAAAAACTTTGTAAAATATTTGACTCTATCTTTTTCTTTTTGATTTGGCGCTGCCTTTTTTTTTTTTTTTTTTAGACCTGCTACAACCTTACTAGATTTGGTGTGACATTTTATTAGATTTGGTGAGATCTTTTTTTTCAAGATTTGGCATACTTATTTCAACCTATTTTTGGATTTGCTACAACCTTGGCCAAAAAAAATTAATTTAGATTTGGTACTTTTTTTTAGATTTGCTATTTTTAAAAAATTGTTTTGGCGCTACCTTTTTTAAGGATTTGATGCTACCTTTTGATGCTCTCAGATTTGAAGCTACCATTTTTTTTAGATTTGGTCAAAAACTTTAAAAAATATTTGACTTTTTTTTTTTATTTGGCGCTGCCTTTTTTTTTTTTTTAGACCTGCTACAACCTTACTAGATTTGGTGTAACATTTTATTAGATTTGGCATAATTATTAAAATTTAGATTTGGTGCTATTTTAAACTATTTCAATTTGGCGTTACCTATTAAAAAATATATTTGATGCTACTTTTGACGCTCTGATTTGAAGCTACCATTTTTTTTATGGTTTGGTGAAAACTTTTAAAAAGATTTGACACATCTCATTATTATATTAACATTTGGTGCTACCTTTTTAAAGGTTCAGTGAGATCTTTTTCTTTTCAATTTGGCGCTACCTATTTTTGGATGTGCTACAACCTTGGCCAAAAAAAATTAATTTAGATTTGGTGCTATTTAAAAAAAAAATTGTTTTGGCACTACCTTTTTTAAGGATTTGATGCTACCTCTTGATGCTCTCAGATTTGAAGCTACCATTGTTTTTAGATTTAGTGACAACTTTTAAAAGGATTTGACACTTTTTGATCTTTTTAAAATTCTTTCTTTTTGATTTGGCGCTACCTTATTTTGAACCTTGCTAGATTTGCCATGACCTTTTTTTCCGATTTGATGAGATCTTTTTAAAAATTTGACACAATTTATTTCCAAAGATTTGATGCTACCTTTCATAGTCTCAGGTTTGAAGCTAGTTTGGGTGAAAACTTCTTTTGGCGCTACCTTTTTTTGGAACTGCTACAACCCTGGTAGATTGGTGAGACCTTTTTTTTAGAGTTTGGTGAGATCTTTTAGATTTGATTTGGTACTACTTTAAAGGTTTGATGTTACTTTTTCTCAGATTTGAAGCTACTTTTAAAAAATGAGACCATTCCGTTTCAAAAATTTGTCCCAACCCTGTTTTTTGTAGATTTTCTCAAGTTCGTGAAAACTTTTCTTTTAGATTTGTTGCAACCTTTTTTTAGATTAGGTGAACATTTTAATAAATTTTGTGTGCTATTTTTTAAAGTAGATTTGCTGCTACCTTTTTTTAGTTTGGTATGACTTTTTTTGAATTATGTGGAAAGTTTTTAAAGGTTTTTGGTGTGACTATTTTGTGCTACATTTTTCTGAGTTTTTTTTTACATTTGTCTTAAAATTTGGCCCAACCCTGTTTTTTGTAGATTTTCTCAAGTTGGTGAAAACGTTCTCTTTTAGATTTGTTGCAATCTTTTTTTTTTTAGATAAGGTGAACATTTTAATAAATTTTGTGTGCTATCTTTTTTAAAGTAGATTTGCTGCTACTTTTTTTTTTTTTTAGATTTGGTATGACTTTTTTTGAATTATGTGGAAAGTTTTTAAAGGTTTTTGGTATGACTATTTTGTACTACATTTTTCTGAGTTTTTTTTTACATTTTTCTTTAAATTTGGCCCAACCCTGTTTTTTGTAGATTTTCTCAAGTTGGTGAAATCTTTTTTTTTTTTAGATTTGATGCAACCTTTTTTTTTTTAGATAAGGTGAAAATTTTAATACATTTTGTATGCTATCTTTTTTAAAGTAGATTTGCTGCTACTTTTTTTTTTAGATTTGGTAAGACTTTTTTTGAATTATGTGGAAAGTTTTTAAAGGTTTTTGGTGTGACTATTTTGTGCTACATTTTTCCGAGTTTTTTTTACATTTGTCTTTAAATATGGCGCTACCTTTTATTTTTAGACTTATTGCAACCTTTTTTAGACTTAAACTTAACTTTTTTCCAATTTGGCGTGACATTCTTTTTTAGACTTTGGACTTTTATTTTTAAGCATTTCGGTCCTAACTTTTGTTTTTGTTTTTTTTTCCGATTTGACACTTTAACAGATTTGGCGCTGTGCATGTGCATGTGTGTGAATGTGTATTAGGCATGACAATCTCCACCAAGGTATTTCCAAAGCAGTCCAGATGAGAAACAAACAGCATTTTGTGCTCAATATCCTTCCAAGCTACAAGCAGCAATAAGACTGACCTATTGTGATAAAAGCTACAAGAAAACATTTAGTGGGGGCAAAAAGCACAGAGTAATGTCGTTCTCTCTTTCTCTGTGTGTGTGTGTGTGTGCAGAAATCCAATTGCTCTCATCCTGGCTGAGCTTTGGAGGCTGAGAGGTGAAGACGAGGAGTAGCGGGAGGTGGATGTTTTGGCTGGGTAATAACAGGGCTTCTTGCACTTCAAGACACTTTCAGTTTTAATGTCACATATTGGGCCCCATATTGAGTTGGCCCCGCCGACGGGCGCAAGTTGCACATGAACTAACAAGCTTCCTGATGCAGGTTGCTTTGATATCTGACGTACGTATCAACCCCTGGCAGTACACCAGCATGGATTGGACAACATGGATGCTGTTGGGAATGACGATGCATCGTTGTAAACATGACGTCGGCATCTTATTAACCTGTTTGCTCTGCGTTGACTTCCTGCGCATGACTCATCGTCGCGCGTGTGTGTGTGTGTAGACAGGACGTTTGTATCATTAAGTGCGTCCTCGCTAATGGAGCTGACTTTGAAGCGCGTGTGTGTGAGTGTGGGCATCAAAGGATGTGTGAATGCGAGCAAAAAATGACATCAGTGTTTCCCGATGTGACAGAAGGCACCACAGCATGTGGAAATGTTGTTAAAATGTATTTTTGTAGTTTTTTCATGGAAAGAAATGTGAAGGCGGCCATGTTGCTTTGATAATATCAGCAGTCGGGATGAGCTTGCTGAATGTACACATCCTTAAATATGCGGAAGGTTGCGCCTTGTTTTTTCCATCCCACTAGACTTTTACAAACCCTTGTATTATGTCACCTGGAAGCGGTTAGAAGGGGGAGGAGCCAGTCGATGTAGCTTATACGCTGGTGCATTTTGTGTATTTCTGCATTCAAACTGTGGGTCGAGGTGAGTCCGACTATGTCTAGTCGGAATATCTCAACCTCTCAGGTTCTTTCCCCACCAGAGAAGTGACATTCCATGTCACAAGAACCAGATTTGGCCGCCGAAGACCAGGTCGCCCAGGCACCCGCCCTTGACCGCCACCCAACACACAATGCACCGGACCCTTATGCTATATATATGCTATGCTATTATGCTATATGTCTACGAGGGGGAGATCCCGTGTGGATTCTTCGGGTGAAGGCCCGACCACCAGGCGAGCTCCTCCCCCGGGCTTGGCTCCAGGGTGAGGCCCCGGTATCCCACATCCGGGCGAGGTGCGGGTTCTCCTCTTTGTTGTCATCATAAGGGTCTTCTGAATCACTCTTATTCTGTCCCATCACCTCGGACCTGTTTGCCTTAGGAGACCCAACCAGGGGCATATAGCCCCAGACAACATAGCTCCTCGGATCACTCGGGCACTCAAACCCCTCCACCATGATAAGGTGGTGATTCACGGGGAGGCTTTTCTTGAATCAGAGTTTTAATTGTGTAAATGTGGATTTAAGTCAAATACAATTTAAAGGGAGCTTCATTCATTCATTCATTTTCTACCACTTTTCCTCACAAGGGTCGCGGGGGGTGCTGGAGCGAGAGGCGTTGTATACTCTGGACTGGTGGCCAGCCAATCACAGGGCACATATAGACAAACAACCATTCACACTCACATTCATACCTATGGACAATTTGGAGTCGCTAATTAACCTAGCATGTTTTTGGAATGTGGGAGGAAACCGGAGTACCCGGAGAAAACCCACGCATGCACGGGGAGAACATGCAAACTAAAAAAGTAAACTAAAACTAAAAAGTTTAAGTTGATCTTTTTTAAAAAGATTTGGGAAAATGTTACAATGTGGGAATAAAGTCCAAATATCATGGAAATAAAGTCATAATATCACAATATCTTTGAATATTTTAAAATATGTATAATATATAAATATATTAAATAATATATAAATAATATATAAAAATATATTTTATACAATATTTTACAAACATCATTTACAGATCAAGTTGAAAAATTTGGGGAAAAAAAGCAAAAATGAGGTAGAAAAACAGCAAAGTTGACACTAATACTGTATACAGTATGCTGAAATGGAGTTTCTTCTTCAAATACAGTATAACTTCTTAGTAGACCCCGGTTCGATTCCCCCCTCGGGCATTTTTCTGTGTGGAGTTTGCATGTTCTCCCCGTGCATGTGTGGTTTTTTTCCGGGTACTCCGGTTTCCTGCCACATTCCAAAAACATGCTAGGTTAATTAGCGACTCCAAATTGTCCATAGGTATGAATGTGAGTGTGAATGGTTGTTTGTCTATATGTGCCCTGTGATTGGCTGGCCACCAGTCCAGGGTGTACCCCACCCGCCTCTTGCCCGAAGACAGCTGGGATAGGCTCCAGGACCCCCCGTGACCCTTGTGATGATAAACAATAGAAAATTAATGAATAAATGAGTTATCCTATTTTTTGTGGAAGTGGTAACTTTTTGGCTTCTTATTTTGTCTTTCCCCACCCTTGCCATCTCTGTGTGGAGTTTGCATGTTCTCCCCGTGCATGTGTGGGTTTTCTCCGGGTACTCCGGTTTCCTCCCACATTCCAAAAACATGCTAGGTTAATTGGCGACTCCTAATTGTCCATAGGTATGAATGTGAGTGTGAATGGTTGTTTGTCTATATGTGCCCTGTGATTGGCTGGCCACCAGTCCAGGGTGTACCCCGCCTCTCGTCCGAAGACAGCTGGGATAGGCTCCAGCAACCCTTGTGAGGATAAGCAGTATAGAAAATTGTCACTGTGATCATATGTCTTTAATAAGAAGGTGATTTAACACACTGAGCATTGAGATTGTCTTTAAGGAGGCCATCTTTGTGTGTGTGTGTGTGTGTGTGTGTTTGTGTGTGTCCCAGTGCAGGCGGCGTGGAGACAAGCGAGCCCACTATAAATCATAAACACAAGTGTCGACTTTGTGTTGACGGCACCTCTGACTACACATCTTTGTAACACAAAATGTCCTTGGAAGACGCACACACAAACAAGATGCGGGGTTGAACCGACAACCCTCAAAATGTAAACATGCTGTTCCTAAGTAATACAAATAGAAATGGTCTGTTCCGGGGTCAAACTGCCTCTTTTACTCTTCTTGGTCAATTCTGTTAGGATGAGACAGTGGTCCAGACAAGGAGGGTGTGTCCACAGTGGACCATGTGATGCACACACAGTGGACGTCTGCGGACAATACAAAGTCATGTGCACGCTGAGTACTGATGCAGACCTTCATGCCTTGCAAGGACACTTGTTAGTGTGTTGTTGTTGCCGGGACAAAATGGACAACACTGTTGCTATGGAGACTTGAACTCTATAAAACACTTTGCCAGACAGTGTTTGTCTTTGGTCCCCTTGTGGTAGCAATACACACACACACGCGTGTCCTCTAGCAGTATTCTTCATGAGCGGTGACTTCTTCTGTTGTACAAATGAATCAGGTGGACACACAAGTTCATGATCTTCTGCCATCTAGTGGAAGAACCTCAAAGTGTTTGTGCATTGAGACAAACAAAACCCCCTCATTCAAAAGACAAAATCATGAATGACTTTGCTTTCACATCAAAGGAGGACAACACGCTATACAACCCCCCCCCCCCCCCCCCCATCGTCCCCACCCATCCAAGGACGGGACAGTGGCACCGACGTCCTACTCGTAACCTCTGCCACCTGCTGATTGAATAACCTCGTCATCCAGACAACTAAATCCTTTTAACGTCTTCTTGCTCGATGACACGTCGCACCGTGAAGGATGAGCACGAACGCTGCCTTCAAGGAAAGTGGGAAAGGGGAAATATCCCATCTTATCAGGTCTGACCTCAAAGCATTCCTGTCCAAAAAATGGCGGACAACCTTGGTAAACATTTTAAGAACATTAGTTGATATGCTGAACCATCTACTGTATAAGAAAACAACAAGGATGCAGGATTAGGGTGTACGGAGTAGGGTATAAAGTGTAAGATGTAGGATGAAGGCTACAGATTAGAAGAGGATGTTCGATGCCAGATGTAGGGTGGAGGATTTAAGATGCAGGATAGGTTGTAGGGTGCAAGGTTATCAAAGTATCTGATCCAGAAGAGAAAGACAAGGATGTAGGATGCTGGGAGTACAATAGGATGCAGGTTGCAGGGGGGAATAGTTAGATATAGGATGTATTCTGTAGGATCCAGGAAGTACAATGTGGGGTGTAGGATGCAGGATGACGGGTACAGGGTGTAAGATGTAGGATGTAGGTTAAGGGGGTGTAGACTGCCAGGGTGTAAGATGAATGGAATTAGGATGGAGATTTAGGGTACAAATATACTGGGTCCAAGATGTAGGATGCAGCGTGTAGGATGTAGTAGGCTAAGGGGGTATGGAGGATGTGGGATGTAGGTAGGTATGTAGGTAGTTCGGTAGGTCGGTCGGTAGGTCGGTAGGTAGTGAGATATAGGATACAGAATGAAGGGTACTGGATGTAAGATGTAGGACGCATGGTGTAGGATAAGGGGCTGTAGGATGCAGGGTGGTAGGTAGGTAGGTAGGTCGGTCAGTCGGTTGCAGGAGGGAATTGTTAGATGCAGGATGTATTCTGTAGGATCCAGGAAGTACAATGTGGGGTGTAGGATGCAGGATGACGGGTACAGGATGTAAGATGTAGGATGTAGGTTAAAGAGGATGTGGGATGTAGGTAGGTAGGTAGGTAGGTATGTAGGTTGGTCGGTCGGTCGGTTGGTCGGTAGATAGGTAGGTAGGTCGGTCGGTCGGTCGGTCGGTAGGTCATAGGTAGGTAGTGAGATATAGGATACAGAATGAAGGGTACTGGGTGTAAGATGTAGGACGCATGGTGTAGGATAAGGGGCTATAGGATGCAGGGTGGTAGGTAGGTAGGTAGGTAGGTAGGTAGGTAGGTAGGTAGGTAGGTAGGTAGGTAGGTAGGTAGGTAGGTAGGTAGGTAGGTAGGGAGGTAGGTAGGTCGGTCGGTCGGTAGGTAGGTAGGTAGGGTGTGAGATATAGGATACAGAATGACGGGTACTGGGTGTAAGATGTAGGACACATGGTGTAGGCTAAGGGGGTATAGGATGCAGGGCTATGTGGCCTATGTAGGACGCAGGGTGCAGAGCTACGATGGTTTCCATCCAGTGACTAATATGGTGGTGTGATCCAGTTGGAGTCAAGCGGAGGTCACACAGGATGCTTTCCTGCTGTGATGTAACAAAGCGTCACGTTTAACATCCTGCTGCAGCCATCATGTCATTTCCTCATCATCTCATCCCCTCCACACTCATTACGTTTTCATTTGTACAGGTGCTTTCATTCACTTGAGGTCATTTCCTTTTGACAGGCCTACTTTCTATTCTCATTTCCTGTATATGCATATACAACATATACAACATATATTCTGTTTTAAGAAAGGAAATTGGCCATCAAATGGCAATACCTGGACTAGCTTAGGACAATTCCAAGGGCCCCTGGCAGGGGCCTCGGAAAGTTGTAAAATGTTTTTTTTAGTGGAGCCCAAAATCACATAGTATTTTTCATGGGGCCCCAAACCCCCAGGGGGGCACACCTATCCGCACGTAGAGGGGTGGCTCCGATTCTTATTCAGGACTAGCAACCAAGAATATACCACCATCACCACGTTGAGATGACAACCTGTAAATATGTCATCCTAACGAGGCGCCTTCACTCCTGACTGGGGGAGTTATTATGGGATGTCGTTACATCCCTCCGACCCTGCTGGCTTGTGTCCTGGCTTCATAAATCTCTTTGGTGTTCATCCACAAATGTGACATCATCATGAAACAACTTAATCTTAACACACACACACACCATGCTGGGTATGTATGTTTATGAACAAGTACTACTTTTTAAAATTGTATAATGGGACACATACTGTATTATCTACTGAAACTCCCAATGGGGACCCCTGATGTGTGTGTGTGTGTTACTGAAAATACCCAGAGAAGACCCTAAATCTGCCGCTGACCCCCTTGGCGGAGAGGTTGTGAGGGGTGTGCACAATGGATCAATACTAAATAAGTGATGATGCAGAGGTGAGAAGATGTCCTCATGCTAATCATCATTGATCCTCGCATCGCTAAATCGTGGAAATATTCATTAGCTGTCACTGTGACACACGTCATGTGACCACGGAGGACGACTCAAAGTGAGAGCAAATGTTGGCACAGCAGGATATGATGGCTATTTAGACACAAAAATAGGACTTTTTTTTTTTACACGTACTGGGGAGTTCATCAGACATTTTCTTTGGGGTGAATTTTTCATTATTATTCACGGTCGGCAATAAGTTGATACCTGAATTGCCTAGATAGCCAATGGGGTGGCTGGAGAGGGAGCACTTTGGCCACTCCCACCACTGACTTTTATTAGGACCGTCTATTAGAGCACTTAATAACTGTTTCTCCATACCTGTGCAAGGCCTTTTATCGACAGCTCCTTCACACGGAAAGTTGTGTGTCGCAGTGAAATGCGGTGGTTAGGCTGAACTAATGTTCTGCGCCACAAAGCCCCGTTTGACAAAATTGTCCCCCAGCTGTGGGAGTGGCCAAGGGTGGCCATGTCCACCCCGTAGCTTTGTCACTATGGTAGGATGTAAGATGGAGGACGCAGGTTGCAATGTGAGGATAGTAATAGCAAGTGACATTTTAACATCCTTATACGTCATAGGCGGCACGGGGGGTCGAGTGGTTAGCGTGCAGACCTCACAGCTGGGAGACAAGGGTTCAATTCCACCCTCGGCCATCTCTGTGTGGAGTTTGCATGTTCTCCCCGTGCATGCGTGGGTTTTCTCCTCACACATTCCAAAAACATGCTAGGTTAATTAGCGACTCCAAATAGTCCATAGGTATGAATGTGAGTGTGAATGGTTGTTTGTCTATATATCTGATTGGCTGGCGACCAGTCCAGGGTGTACCCCGCCTCTCGCCCGAAGACGGCTGGGATAGTCTCCAGCACCACCGCGTCCCTCGTGAGGAAAAATTTTATGAATGAATGAATGAGTGAATTTTTCTTCATCAGAAACCAACATTAATATATAGTCAATCAAATCAGAGGAAATGATCACATTTGATTGAATCATCTGACCTTTGAACCCAGCCCCCTCGCTCAAGTTGTAAACGTCAATAGTGTTTTTATTCATACAAATGAGTGTTCTTGCACTAATAGAGCACATTAATGCCATATCTAAACATTCATTTATTACTTGATAACATTTCCTCCTCAAACGGCTCCTACGGGCCCCGCCCCCTCCGCTCAGGATCGCGGAGGATTCAGGCGCTAAGACCTAGGGGAGCAGAAAGCCTTCGTCAAGCTACTATATTGAAGGAAGTACAAGCTGTGTCTTTACAAAGTTAAAGCTTCCAGAGTCATCTGCAATACAATAATGAGAAATAGTTGGAAAATACATGTTTTTTTATTTACATTCTTTGTATGTAGCACGTAAAAAATGAAATATAGCAGTTATATTGTTTGTTGTTGTTGTTAGTTTTGCTTTAACTTAACGCCACGTCTTAGCTTATTAGCACGATTCGTCCGCTGTGTATATGTGTGTGTGTGTGCGCGAGCGGCAAAGAGTCTCCGGTTGCTGCGTCTTATTTTGAAACGTCTCACCGGAAGCTGTGCTGTCCTCCACGCACGCGGGGCGTGTGACACCGGGTGAGGTGCGCGCTGCCGCACGAGCCTCCTTCAGTCCGACACAGAGCCTCTGAGTGCGCGCCCACACGCACGAAACCCGGCGCCTAAGTTGAAATATGTGCGTTCATTAAGCGGCGTGTTTGGCGCCAACGGAGGCAATCTCTGTGTGCACGTGTTGTCACTCTTTGACTGAACTGACCATCGCGGGAGACACGCGCACGGGAGCTGGCGGGAGCATGTGAAAGAAGTTTGTCGGAAGACCAAAAAAAAAAGGAGAAAAAGAAATGGACGCGTGGGATCGCGTGCTGCTTTTACGCACACTTTTCTTCTACTTGGCGCGTTTGGGAATTACTGGCGCTCAATTCTTCCCAGGTGAAGTAACTGCAAGCTGTTATTTTATTCTGTATTTGATTCTGCCTTGTTGTTAAGATGAGGGATGCTGCACCCGTTGGGGTGGTGTTGGTGGTGTCACCCCCCCATCTTAAAGACTGCAAAAAAAAAAAAAACTGCAATAGTGTTAATTGCTGACAGACACATCCACTCTTTTGTAACAATTCTGCCTCATAACAATAACACAATAATACTAATAATATTTAATTTGTGTTATTGTTGTTTCACAGTTTTGCCTGAGTCCTTTTGATGGACTTATTGGGGGGGGGGGGGGGGGGGTAGTTTCATATCCGCTTTGTAACTCGTCTATTTTATTTAATTTGTACTTGTTAGGTTCAAGTGTATTTATAAAAGTGTGCAACTTTCAAAGCGTCTTGTGTTTAGTATTCAGAACTCGCACGCCCGTGAAAAGCAGGCTGAATGCAAGAGGCACAGACCCCCCCCCCCCCACCACCCCTCCCCCCGCACACACACACACACACACACACACACACACAGGCACACAAACACTACCTTCAGCTCGGTTTGTTTTAATAATAATAATAATAACGATAGCACAATAGTGTGACACCTTTATTTAGTTTTATTATACAGTCAAATTGTTCTAATGTTAGGATGCTAAAGTTGATTTAATGGATTTCATTTACTTTATTCTGTAATGTCTGTATTTTTTGATGCGTGTGCGTGTGCGTGTGTGTGTGTGTTTTGAGTTCACTCTTGAGTAATTGTTGAACGTGTCATTCGCTTCTGCGTCTTTAGGGGGCGGTAGCGGCCCATCAGTTGTCGCTCGCTGTCTCACTCGCTCTGTTTCTCACACACAAACACACGCACACACATGCGCGCGCATACGCACAGTGGCCTCACAGAGGAGATCATGTTGCTTCTCATTTAAAAAAAGGCGTAATTTTTGTAAGATTCATTGCTGAATGAATGAGTTGAGTCTTTTATTCGTAAGCGCGTGGTCTTTTCAGCAGTTAAGTATGTTTAAAAAGTTGTTTATTACAGAAAAGACTTGCTTTGTCTTTTTTTAATAATTAACTTTAAATCATGATGAGTTCAAAACAATACGTACAAATCAACTTCATTCTGTTTAATGGTTCTGTACGTCCTAGAAAATCTCACGCAATCATTGCTGCTGTGTGTGTGTGTAAAAATGTAAAAGGCCACAAACTTCAAATATCATGCACTGTAGTGGTTTCCAAAGTGCGGCCCGATGATTTTGGCCTGTGGCTCATTTTTTCATGGCCCGGATTATATGTTAAAAATAAAACGTGAATGCGATGTCTTATTAGATATAGGCTATTTAGCTTAGTAGGCTATCACACAAAGTTGAGATGTTTTTTTTCCGATAGTTAGCATATGTTGACCTACAATGGATCAGCCCCCATGTTTTAAAAAGTTAGGACACCCCATATTGCCGTTTGCGATATTGCTGTTTAATGTGCGAAAATGGTTATTTTGGATTTTTTTCTGACTGAGTAGTTGCAAAAGACAAAAAAGGCAGCGTTGTATTCTTGACCTTGAGAGGTGCTTGGCTGTGACCTTGGAGTAGGCTTTTCATCTTTAGTCGACACTTAACAAGATTTGTTTGGGAGCAGGAGGACTCTTTGATTTGTGCACAGACTCTATTAGGGAGCCCTTGATGGGACGCACACGCACACCCTTTGGATGGACGTGCACGTTGGAGGAGAGTGAAGGGTTAATGGAGGAAGAGGACGTGTGTGACCTGGAGGACGATGAAGAAGACAACTTTAGCTCCGCCTCCTCAACACAGGCTGTTTGTTTCTATCACCTCTTGATTATTGATAAAGTCTAACAGTATTTCCCAAAGGGCTGCAATTCCTTTGTGGGGCTGGGTGGTGGCTTGGATACCAAATGGTAGGGTCAATGGCATGGATGCTGAATGACGAGGATACTGAAGGACGAGAATGCTGAATGATATGGTCGCTAAATGACGAGGATGCTGAATGATATGGTTGCTAAATGACGAGGATGCTGAAAGACGAGAATGCTGAATCATGTGAATGTCGAATGATGAGGATGCTGAAAGATGAAAATGCTGAATGATGCAGCTACTGAATGATGAGGATGCTGAATGATGAGGATACCGAATGATGAGAATGCGGAATGATGAGGATGCTGAATGACAAGGATGCTGAATGATGTAGTTGTTGAATGATGGCAATGCTGAATGATGAGGATGCCGAAAGACAAGAATGCTGAATGATGAGGATACTTAATAACAAGGATGATGAAAGATGAGAATGCTGAATGATGCGCATACTGAATCTTTGAGGATGCTGAATGATGAGAATGCGGAATAATGAGGATGCTAAAAAATGAGGATGCTGAATGATGCAGGTACTGAATGATGAGGATGCTGAATGATGTGGATGTTGAATGATGGAGATACCGAATGATGAGAATGCGGAATGATGAGGATGCTGAATCTTTGAGGATGCTGGAGGACGAGGATGCTCAATGATGAGAATGCGGAATGATGAGGATGCTGAAAGATGGGGATGCTGAATGATGCTGGTACTGAATGATGAGGATGCTGAATGATGAGGATACCGAATGATGAGAATGTTGAATGATGAGAATGCGGAATGATGAAGATGCTGAATTTTTGAGGATGCTGAATGACGAGGATGCTGAACCTTTGAGGATGCTGAATGACGAGGATGCTGAACCTTTGAGGATGCTGAATGACGAGGATGCTGAATGATGAGAATGCGGAATGATGAGGATGCTGGAAAATGAGGATGCTGAATGATGCAGGTACTGAATGACTAGGATGCTGAATGATGTGAATGCTGAATGATGTGGATGCTGAATGATGTGGATGCTGGATGAGGATAACGAATGATGAGAATGTTGAATGATGGGAATGCGGAATGATGAGGATGCTGAATCTTTGAGGATGCTGAATGACGAGGATGCTGAATGATGAGAATGCGGAATGATGAGGATGCTGAAAAATGAGAATGCTGAATGATGCAGGTACTGAATGACTAGGATGCTGAATGATGTGGATGCTGAATGATGAGGATAATGAATGATGAGAATGTTGAATGATGAGAATGCAGAATGATGAGGATGCTGAATCTTTGAGGATACCGAATGATGAGAATGTTGAATGATAGGAATGCGGAATGATGAGGATGCTGAATCTTTGAGAATGCTGAATGACGAGGATGCTGAATGATAAGAATGCGGAATGATGAGGATGTTGAATGATGCGAATGCGGAATGATGAGGATGTTGAATCTTTGAGGATGCTGAATGACGAGGATGCTGAATGATGAGAATGCGGAATGACGAGGATGCTCAAAAATGAGGATGCTGAATGATATGGATGCTGAATGACATGATGAGTGACACGGATGCTGAATGACTCGGATGCCGGCTGATGCGGTGAATGATTTCGACGCTGAAATGGTGTCGATGCGAAATGAGTGGCGACTAATTAGAGGAGCACTTAAAGCTCTCCACGCTTGCATTGGTTGAGGTAATGGCGCAGTAAAACACTCCTACCATTGCCAGGACCCGTGTTGAGCAGGTGTGCGGCCAATTTCTCTTCTATAAGTGTGCGTTAAAGCTCCCGAGTCAAGTCCCAATTATTCAGCGAACGCCATCAGGCTGAGGTGCTGTGAATTTTCAACTCTCTTTCTGCCAACTTCAAAACATCACAAAGTTTTAGTGCGTCCTCATGTTGGCACCCTCTCATTAGCATTAGCATTGACTTGAAAATAGAGCCAGTGGTAAACAAATGGACATAGCGTCTTGCCTCTCGATAGCATTACTGTAAGTGTTAGCATGGTTGCTAATCAAGGAGCCTGGTGTGTGCAAAGGTTAATCGGGCCTCAAGAGGGTAAGACAATGAGGCAGGCCTTGTTAGCTTCTCTCGCTTTCTCTCTCTCTCTCTCTCTCTCTCTCTCTCTCTCACACACACACACACACACACACACACACACACACACACACACACCAAGGAGTGAGTTAATTGGTTGTGTGAGGTAAATATTGTGCAGTGATTTAATGTCACTGTCGCACATACACGGCCCCCTGTGGACTGACTGTGTGTGTGTGTTTTCCTAATGAGCGCTTAAATCTGTTCATTTTAAATCATCGCCAAGTCAAATAGGAAACTGAGCTGAAAGGTCAAAGTCCTTACGTCAGGGGTCGCAAACTCAATTTACCTGGGGGCCACTGGAGCGAGGGTCTGGGCAAGGCTGGGCCGCATCAGGTTCCCCCCCCCAAAAAAAACGCATTTATTAAAAACAGAAAAATATACAAACTTTTTCAGTGCTTTGGTTCCGATTTTCTACAAGAAAAGCTCTGATAAAACATTCCCCTGTTCTCAAATATCTTAATTTTTATTTTTCTACACAAAATAAGATGAAAAATAAATAAACAAATAAAGAATAAAGAAAATCAATCAATCAGTAATAAATAAATATAATAATAATAATAAAACGGCAAATAATAAAAACTTAAGAAACCACATTAAAATGAACAAAGCATTATTAGAGCCCTGTAGACATGACAAAACACGACTATAGTCACATTTATACTCTTTTTATTTACAACATATTGCGCAACTGCAGAGTCTTGAGACACATGCTAACTCGCAAACTAGAGAGCTAGCGACCTAAACGGTAGTCTTCAAGTTATTTCCTTTAAACTTAAATAGCCAAAAACGTACCACTTCCACACGGATTGGGAGGATAACTATTAAAAGTTATTCAAGCTTTAACATGAACATTAATCAAACGTAATAATTTTTTCTGGGTACATGATACCATACAGCATCCATATCAAACTTGCGCTGGCCGCACTAACATTAAACTTTCATATCAAGGCGGGGGCCTCAAACTAATGTCCTGCGGGCCACATTTGGCCCGCGGGCCACATGTTTGAGACCCCTGCCTTACGTTGTTTCCATCCTCAGCTGAACTTCGGGAAGGCTTCTGTGTCCGAGCAAGGGCCTCGCTGACTTTTAATATCTGACCCGAGCCGACCGAGGCGGCGGGTCACACTGGTGCTCAAAAGGCATCCGTCGTGATGAGCATGAATCCACATGATTTTGACACGCTGCCTTTGAGCAACATTGTGTCCTTGTTGAGCTGGCCTTGTATGCTAATGAGATGCAAATGAGGCCAACATGCTTTATTGCTCTCATTG
Source organism: Doryrhamphus excisus (assembly GCF_030265055.1). Taxonomy (NCBI): domain Eukaryota; kingdom Metazoa; phylum Chordata; class Actinopteri; order Syngnathiformes; family Syngnathidae; genus Doryrhamphus; species Doryrhamphus excisus. The sequence continues at coordinate 5,522,216 of NC_080483.1, read as the reverse complement.
TTGTCACTAACCAGTTGAAGACTTTATTGCATTTTTATATCATGCTAATCTATAGATATAAATGTGTGTGTGTGTGATAGGCAGCACTGATTGCTGCCCATTGTGCGGAAAACAACATAGTAAGCTGTCATGGAATTCTGATGGTATGTGTTCATGCTGTGAATGTCCAAATAAATGACTGACACGCAAACACACACACAGTATGGGGTAAAGACGCTCCATGACATTTGCAATCAGCGCTGCGTTCCCGTGTGTTCCCAGGATGAGCGCAAGTCCGAGGTTAATTCTCATTAATACTGTTCTGACTTATTGATCATTCCTTCCTACTCTCCTCCGTGTCTTTCTTTACCTTTTTGTCCTTCTTCGCTCACACACCATCAGTCAAGAGAGGAAAAACAAGCAAATCTCCACAAGTAGCATCAACCAGGTGCTGCATGGTAATGAGCGGAGTACTTATCTATGCACTGTTGAAGCACTGCTTGCTTTGTGTTTATGCATGTTTGATTCAGCGGACGTGGATGTCATATTTCATATTTCATCATATTTGTGCAAATATTCTCTTACGCCAAAAGATTGTAATAGCAGTAGAATGACAAAATAAACAAATGCTATTTGCTGTGTTGACATATTGGATGTGCACTCTTAAATAAAGAGTAAAATTGATATTTTGATGATAATCTCGACTGTCTATCCCTCTACTTTGTCGCTCTATCTGAACCCAACCCAACCCCAAACAGAATCCGGGTCATATATAAGATAATATTAATATTTATATTATATTAATAATTAACAAAAAATAATGTATTATTTTATACATAATTATTAATATGAATATGAATATTATATAAAATAATTGTATTAATTAATTATTATTTATTAATTATTTCATATAATATATAAAAATTATATATAATTATTATAAATGATAAATAGAAATATGTTTAATTGATAGTACTATATAATTATTATGAATATTAAATATTAATAAATGATATTAAAATATTAATAAAATATTAATAAAACATTAATAAAATACTAATAAATAATAAACATAAAGATAAATATAACTATAACTACATGAATATGAGTATGAATATGAATATGAATATGAATGTTAACATTAACATTAACATTAACATTAACATTAACATTAACATTAACATTAACATTAATAAATGATAGCATTTATAAAATATTAATAAATAATAAATATAAATATATTTAATTAATATTAATATTTTAGGCTTAAATGAAGCATTTTCAAGCATAAAAATGGGAAAAAATACAAGGCATTTAGAGGATTCAAAGATGTTGCGATGGTATTTAGTATTCTACAATGGCCACTGGGTGTCAGTAATGTTACCGGGGCTCGACAATAACGATGTACCAATGGCAAGTACTTCTCACCTCAAGGATTCCCCATGGGAAAGTCATTTTTGTATTTAATGTAGAGCCCTGATTACATTAATGAGACAATAGAGACCTCACAAAGTACTGTACAAAAACAGAAAAGAACAACAAACTTGTCAGTCTATGTTATTTCTTAAGTATGTCTACTATATTGGTTAATAGGAGTGTAAAAGTGACTATAGGGGTGCTATTTCATGTATAGAGACCTCTAATGATGTTAAAAATGTATTTAGAAGGTGGTAAACAGATTTTCTATGCCCTAATTACCAGAATATTCCATTCACAAATAAGGAATTGACTGGGACCAATTAATTGTGATGAATGAGGGATCACTGTCTATAAGACTGAATTGGAAAAAAAAACATTAATGGATGCTAATCAAGGTTAGCATTGTGACAAAGAGTAAAAAGGATCTTTGGTGGAGCCTCCATGAGCCGATGCCCAAATGTACTTGATGCTAAATGAGGCGTGAGGCACAAAGATAGCAGTGGGTTGTTAGCATGTTAGCATGGTTGGTTGCTAAGTGGTCAATGAGTGTGAAACAGCTGCAAAGACACTAACGTGCTGCAGGAGCACACGTGCGTGATCGTGATCTCCGGCGTTATTCCGAGTCAGTGACTTCAATGCTGGCAATCTGGAGGAGGAGACATGTGGTGGCCTTCTTTGAAAAGTTCGGAGAGAAGCTCTTTTAAGGCTGGCGATATGAGCAACGATCTAAGAACATATTTTACACTGAACCCAAGTCTTAGGTGCCTGAGCACAGACAAAGGCCTTTCCTAAAACTGCTATGTTTATTCTTATTTTTTATTGTACTGTATGCATTTTGCTACTTTTCTTGTATTTTTAGGACCTTAGTATTCATGAAAAAATCACATAAATTTGCAAGCATGTCAGTTTTGGCAATAATACCTGAACACAAACCCCCCAAATTCACTCAGTAGTTCCCTCTTTAAACTTTTAAACTTTGACAACACGCCTCAGTAACCCATGTTCCAAAACAAACAGAAAGTCAGCCATTTTGGTTTCTGGCAGCAAATTTGGGCAGAGACCAAATTAACCCAAATCCTGGATACTAGACAGACGATTGATATTATACTTACATTAAGAAGGATTTTAGGGCGTTCCATAAGATGTGGGTGGGGCGTGGTGTCAAAGTTGATGATCGATCAGACAATTTGTCACTAAACTGACTGACGAATACATCAGTTCCACAAGGTCAGATCTTCATTAGAATTTATACATGTGATGAAAATGACACCTTGTTCATTTTTGACTTACACAAAATTCTTGGTTTTGCACTGAATTCCACATTTTCATTTCATTTTCATCACCATCATGGCATTTTCCCATATTTCTCAACCCATTCCAACTATTCGAGCATCAAATCATTCATCATTTCCCACTTTCCCCCCAATTTTTAATCCTAAGAATTCTTACTACTTCTGCCTATCTCAAACCGATTCAAACCATCCTAATTAGAGATGTTCCGATCGGTATCGGCCGCTTTCAGTGAAAAAAGGATGGTATCGATATCGGCCGATACTTGCTTTAAAACAACGATTCCCTCCACCCATCAGCTTGTCTCATGGATGATCATGATCAGTATGGTTATTGGTATTAGACAATTTCACTCATGGATGATTGGGATTGGTATCAGTATCGGACGATTCCACTCATGGATGATTGGCATTGGTGTCGGTATTGGACAAATTCACTCATGGATGATCGGAATCGGTATTGGACAATTTCACTCATGGATGATCAGGATTGGTATCGGTATCGGACGATTCCACTCATGGATGATCGGAATCGGTATTGGACAATTTCACTCATGGATGATCGGAATCGGTATTGGACAATTTCACTCATGGATAATCGGGATTGGTATCAATATCGGACGATTCCACCCATGGCTGATTGGTATTGGTGTCAGTATTGGACAATTTCACTCATGGATGACCAGAATCGGTATTGGACAATTTCACTCATGGATGATCGGGATTGGTATTGGTATCAGACAATTTCACCCATTGATGATCAAGCTCGGTATTGGTACCGGATGATTTCACTCATGGATGATCGGTATTGGTCTCGATATTGGACAATTTCACTCATTGATGATCAGGCTTGGTATTGGTATCGGTATCAGATGATTTCACTCATGCATGATCAGTATTGGGATCAGTATTGGACAATTTCCCTCATGGATGATCGGTATTGGTATCAGATGATTTCACTCATTGATGATCGTGATTGCATGATTTCACTCATGGATGATCGGAATCGGTATCAGACAATTTCACTCGATGATCAGGCACGGTATTGGTATCAGATGATTTCACTCATGAACGATTGGTATTGGTATTGGACAATTTCACTCATAAATGATCAGGATCGGTATTGGTATCAGACTATTTCACTCATTGATGATCGGTATTGGTATCAGTATTGGACAATTTCACTCATGGATGATCGGGATCGGTATTGGTATCAGTATTGGATGATTTCACTCATGGATGATCGATACTGGCATTGGACGATTTCACTCATTGATGATCGGGATCGGTATTTGTATCAGATGATTTCACTCATTGATGATCGTGATCGGATGATTTCACTCATGGATGATCGGAATCGGTATTGCACAATTTCACTCATGGATGATCGGTATTGGTATCGGACAATTTCACTCATTGATGATCACGCTCGATATTGGTATCGGTATCGGATTTCACTCATGAATGGTCGGTATTGGTATCTGTATTGGACAATTTCACTCATAGATGATCAGGATCGGTATTGGTATCGGACTATTTCACTCATTGATGATCAGGCTCGGTATTAGTATCGGTATTGGATGATTTCACCATGAACGATTGGTATTGGTATTGGACAATTTCACTCATAGATGATCAGGGTCGGTATTGGTATCGGACTATTTCACTCATTGATGGTCAGGCTCGGTATTAGTATCGGTATCGGATGATTTCACCATGAATGATTGGTATTGGTATTGGACAATTTCACTCAGATGAACGGGATCGGTATTGGTATTGGACAATTTCACTCATGGATGATCGATACTGGCATCGGATGATTTCACTCATGGATGATCGGAATCGGTATTGGACAATTTCACTCATGGATGATCGATACTGGCATCGGACGATTTCACTCATTGATGATCGGGATCAGTATGAGCAGAAATAAATCCTGATCGGAAGATCCCAAATCCTATGAAGATTTTAAAATCATATTCGAGACACCATGGTCCATCAATTGACACATTTGAAAAAATTCCTGCATTTTCCGCAATTCCACATTTCCCACCACACAAATATATTCACTTTGAAAAACAACTGACAACTTTTCCAACAAAAACAAAAACATTCCGCTCAATTTCCCTCATTTGCCAAATTCTCACCTTTCTCAAAATTCCACATTTTCCAGAACACATATTTCCTTTTCATCTTAAGAATTCTTACTGTTTCCAAATTTCATAACAGAGTCAAATTGTCCTAAGCGCATTCAGGACACAACGGTCCAACTATTGGCACAACTCCCAAAATTCACGCATTTTTCCACCACTCTGCACAAATGTATTCCCATTGAAAATAAATGGACGAATTTTACAAAATCCACATGGAAACTGTAAAAAACCTTTCTTAACCAATTCAACTAACAAATTCCCACATTCCAAAAATTCCACATCTTCCGTACAGCGATCATGCAATCTCACCTTTACTCTTTCACTTGTACGCATGTGTGTGTATCGGAGAAGTAGTTAGGACAAATGGAAGAGAGTGAAAGTGTCCTTGGGCTTTTACAAGTTGGTGTTCTGACCCGAGTCAGAGGAAAGCTGTCCGTGCCGATGAAGGAGGTTATGGGAAGTGTGTGTGTGTGTGTGTGTGTGTGTGTGTGTTTTGAAGGCTGTCATAGCAAACAAGTGGAGGTGAAGAGAAGTCCCTGTGGTCTTTGTGTTTCTTTGTATGCTAGAGTGTGTGTGTGACTGTTCCACTCGAGCGCTTCGGTCTAGACCAGCTGTCAATCAATTAACCCCCCTCCTCCCCTCCAACTCACCGTGACACCCCGGAATCTGTAGCTGCTGTGCTAAAAAAAACAAAAAAAACCAAAAACACACTCAGAGAGTTAATTTGTTCTCAATCAGAAATCACTCCACACTCTTTATTGCTCTCTGGTTCTACCATATCTTACTTATTGTGTGGAAATATGGGCTAATAACTATAAAAGCAATCTTCACTCGCTAAATGTACTGCAAAAAAGGTCAGTAAGGATAATTCATAATGCCGCCTACAGAGAACATACTAACTCCTTATGTCTAAAATCACAAATACTTCAACTTGCTGATATAGTTCATCTTCAAACAGCTAAAATAATGCATAAGGCTAAAAATAACCAATTAGCTAAAAATGTCATCCAATACTTCTCTACAAGAGAGGAGAAATATGATCTCAGGGAAGAAGTACATTTGAAACACTTATATGCTAGGACTACGTTATGCTAGCCATAGCATTTCAGTATGTGGAATCAAACTATGGAATGGATTGAGTAAGGAAATCAAACAATGCACAACGATGAGCCAATTCAAGAAACAATACAAGCAGTTGATGTTTGCTAAATACAAGGATGAAGAGTCTTGAACCAGTCATGATGTGCTATATATATCACTATATTGACACTTACTATGGTAATGGTTTTATTTCATTTGAACATGCATCAGATTACAATTGAGTGCATCCCATAATCAGTTCACAGTTCCACATGTCCAAAAGGAGTAGGAAGAAGCAAAGCTTATTGAATCCTACCCCTCCATCTGGTACTTTTACAATCAGTAACTGTTACATTTGTTCACTTCCTGCTTTCCATAATACAGATTAAGGTTTTTTTTAAAAATAATGCACCTCGTACCGAAGTACGAGGTGATATGACCATCCAATGACATAATGGGTATAATGTTCAAATGAAATAAAACCATTAGCATTACACACTCAAACATTGTAAAGCTGAGGTATCTTAGCATCAGGCCAGTGTCAAACTGTGGCTGTCATCATACTTTTATTCATGTAAAAGTGTAAAAATAAGTAAAGGACTGTGTTTCCTTGTTTGGAAGGCAGGGCCATTGAATCAAGTTGAATGTACAGACTTTGGTGTGTACTCTGAAGTACGCACAAACAGTAGTGTATACAATACACAAGACCTCGTTAGCAGTTCAATTAGTGTACTTGACAGTCTGCTCCAAGGTCAGTGACAGCTTAGCAAACATTAGACTGTCAAATAGGACAATGGAAGTCCCTGTGTGTGTGAGGAGGTAAAAATGGGGCCAGTGCTGAAAGGTGTATGCACCTGTCTAAAAGTATAAATATAAAAATACACATTCATGCCCTCGGCCATGACTGTCCTTGCTCTTTGGACCGCACCCCCAGTATGACCCGCTTTCACCACTGTGACCTCAGGTGGTTAAAACACGTGTGTGTGTGTGTGTGTGTGTGTGTGAAATACACCTAACATGATCACCAATGGAAACATCAAACTATTTTTCATCCTCCATTTGCTGTCATGTTGTGTTTTCTGCAAATGACTTTCTTCATGCTTCTGATTGCTATAGCGCCACCTGCTGCTTTGACATGCATAAGTGGGTACATTTCCATAGTGTGCTTTTTTTTTTCTTGATGAATGTTTCCCTGTTTTTTTTCCCACACCGCCTTTAGCCTTCTCCGATATTGCCTAATGGGCTAGCTGGTTCTATATGGTCTTACTTGGAGTGATGGAGTGTAGGCTGGTGTTAAGTCATTCTCTACCAAAGATGTATTGATGGTTGCAAATTGGTAAAGGTAATGGTAATGGTAATGGTTTTATTTCATTTGAACATGCATCAGATTACAATTGAGTGCATCCCATAATCAGTTCACAGTTCCACATGTCCAAAAGGAGTAGGAAGAAGCAAAGCTTATTAAATCCTACCCCTCCATCTGGTACTTTTACAATCAGTAACTGTTACATTTGTTCACTTCCTGCTTTCCATAATACAGTTTAAGGTTTTTTTCTTTTTTTTTCTTTTTTTTTTTTTAATAATGCACCTCGTACCGAAGTACAAGGTGATATGACCATACAATGACATAATGGGTACCATAGTAGAAATACAAGAAAGACAAGAAATAATACAAGCAGTTGATGTTTGCTAAATACAAGGATGAAGAGTCTTGAACCAGTCATGATGTGCTATATATATCACTATATTGACACTTACTATGGTACCCATTATGTCATTGGATGCTCATATCACCTTGTACTTCGGTACAAGGTGCATTATTAAAAAAAAACAAAAAAAACCTTAAAATGTATTATGGAAAGCAGGAAGTGAACAAATGTAACAGTTACTGATTGTAAAAGTACCAGATGGAGGGGTAGGATTTAATAAGCTTAGCTTCTTCCTACTCCTTTTGGACATGTGGAACTGTGAACTGATTATGGGATGCACTCAATTGTAATCTGATGCATGTTCAAATGAAATAAAACCATTACCATTACCATTAACCATAGTAAGTGTAAAATTCTAAATTTGTTAAAATTGAAAGTTATGATTGAAATGTATTGTTTCCCAAAAATCCCTTTTAGTACATACCATGTTTATATATCCGGAGGACACGATATTCTGTGAGCCTTGAAAAATCAAAAAATTGCTGGGATTTAATGGGTTATGGTATGCCACAGTATGAAAAAGGTAAGTTTTTAAAATTGCTAGAATCATCCATCATGCGGTCCTATTGTATGAGAAAGTGGAGACTTTGTCATGTTCCGTGTTATTCCTGACAGTTGGAACTGGGTTTTGATGTGCTGAAACCACAGGCGTGAGATGTGTCGCCAAAGTTGTGCAAATTATTCGTCATGGCATAACTAGCAGTGGCATTAGCTACCTCTTTAGTACGCAGCGCCGGTGTGACAAGATGTGTGTCTTTGTAGAGTTTTATATGCTGTATAATGTGGATTTACAGCGGTATCTCGGTTAACATCTGCCCTGGTTAGTGTGTTCTTTGGTTAACATCCAACATATTTGCTTGTATTTGCCTGTTTTTTTTTTTAGTGTCCAAAATACCATCCGATTTGTTTACACCACCATCTTGGATCACACGACGAAGATCAATTTATGGGCAGTGGGTGCCATTTTAGAGCAACAGTGTTTGTTTATTTAGGTGGCTCAAAATATAAACATTCAACTTACTTTAACATGTTTGCAGCTGGGAGTCAAACATAGCACACGTATCCTCGCTATCCTCGTTAAATGTTCAGTTGTCCATTCATTTGTTATTATTTTTGTATAATTTTCTGCATGTAAAAATACACTTATTGACTATGAAATGTATTTTATGTTAACATTTTCTTCTGAAATAGATTCATTGGATTGACATTATTTTCTATGGGAAAATTTGCTTTGGTTAAAGTTCATTTTGGTTTGAGTCGGACCTTCTGGAATGGATTAATGATGTTAACCAAGGCACCGCCGGCAGAACTCGATGGAGGCACTCATGTTGTCATTCCATCGATACTGTCCATCTGCGGTCACTGTTGTCAGTCGACATATTACTCACATCGAGGGTCACCAAGTGTGGAGATGTGATATTTCAAGTACATTTTCAAGTACTTAAAGTATAATATGGTTAAACCATGAATTTGTGATATTTTTACCTAAGGTCATCATAGCGTTCAAATCAATTCACAGAAGTTAACAAGATAATTATACATATATGGCAATGCTGCTCAGATTTTTATTCCATTCTTTCTTTTTTTGTTGTCTTTTTTTGCTTTTATGTGCTAGGTTAAAAAAAACAAAACAAAACTATCCAGTAAAAATCCTTTTGCTTTCCAAGGCTGCTGTAAAATGATGAATAGCTCAGTAAAAAAGCAGCAAACTCGTAAAATTTGTCAGTTCAAGATGATTAGCTCCTGCTTTTTTATGTCACACACACACACACACACACACATACACACTGCAGTGCTGCTGGGACGTGCAGGCGGATAAATAAAGCGCACGTTGACTGGTCTCATGAGTGTTTGCTTACACATGAGCTTGAATAACAATAACAATGCTGTTATATTTCATAACACACATTTTCAAATGTTTGCAAATGAAAAGGTGGTGTTAAAGCAGAATGCAGCCTTACTCCCCGACTAGTAGTATATATTAGATATTATATATTATATACACACACACAGTGTATATATTTATATATGCAGACATATATCACATTGAAACACACATTTAATCCTCAACACCACAGGAACTCTACTATAGTGACAGGACCTGATCTCTGTGTGTGTGTGTGTGTGTGTGTGCATGTGTGTGTGTGTGAGACATTAGTATCAAAGTGGATTAGACGGCCTTTCGATGTGTCTAAGATTGAGGTCAACCTCAACAGCTTTGTGTTCCTGTCAAAGGTTAACATGATCCCCGTTTTTGGAGGCAGAAAAACAATTACAGCAGCATGAATCTAATCAAGTGTGTGTGTATGTGTGTGTGTGTGTGTGTAGTCGTGATGAGTGTTGACATTGTATTGTGTGTTCCCTCATGCAGAACTAAAGGTTACAAGGTAACGCACCCCCCCCGTACCCCAATTCATGTTGCAGTTAATTAAAGTGCCAACACAACCTTCTTGAAAACATTTGGCCAGCGAGTAAGCCTTTCTTTCGCTCTCTCTCTCTCACACACACACACACACACACACCATACCGATTAACCCCCCCGTTTTCCTCAGGAAACTGGTGTTTCCTTTGCCTGTGTCCTCCTGATCCCGCATTTTTAACAAAAAATATTAAATATAATTTATGATTATTCATTCATTTTGCGGGGGTGCTGGAGCCTATCCCAGCTGTCTTTGGGCGAGAGGCGGGGTACACCCTGGACTGGTGGCCAGCCAATCACAGGGCACATATAGACAAACAACCATTCACACTCACATTCATACCTATGGACAATTTGGAGTCGCTAATTAACCTAGCATGTTTTTGGAATGTGGGAGGAAACCGGAGTACCCGGAGAAAACCCACGCATGCACGGGGAGAACATGCAAACTCCACACAGAGATGGCCGAGGGTGGAATTGAACCTGGATCTCCTAGCTGTGAGGTCTGCGCGCTAACCACTAGACCGCTCTGCCGCCTTAATGATTATTATTCATTCATTCATTTTCTACCGCTTTTCCTCATGAGGGTCGTGGGGGTGCTGGAGCCTATCCCAGCTGTCTTCGGGCGAGAGGCGGCGTACACCCTGGACTGGTGGCCAGCCAATCACAGGGCACATATAGACAAACAACCATTCACACTCACATTCATACCTATGGACAATTTGGAGTCTCCAATTAACCTAGCATGTTTTTGGAATGTGGGAGGAAACCGGAGTACCCGGAGAAAACCCACGGAGGGTGGAATTGAACTCGGGTCTCCTAGATGTGTGGCCTGCATGCTAACCACTGGTCCACCGTGAAGCCTTTTTGGGTAAGACACAAATGATGGCAACAAAGTGACATTCAAAATTATTAGATTTAATGTACTATGATACAAAATTCAAATTTTGTAAAAGCTCTTTAAATGTGTTAATTAAGCAACAATAAGCTAGAATATGAGTTGATATAATTAATTTTATTTACTAAATCCAAAGCCTATCACAGCCTCAAACACTGACTGTTCCCCCCAGAGGGTGACAGTGGTATTACAAGACAAGAAAGCCTGTCTTTTTTTTCACTCACATTTATTGGGGTAGTGGTAAATGACATTTAGATGCTGTGTGTGTGTGTGTGTGAGTGTGTATTTCTTACTGCACGTTCCCTTGGCACCTCTTTGTTAACAGTTATTAAATCAGCTGTCAGCAAACATGGTGATGCCTTTAAATATTCCCATTAAGTCGCTTTAAAGCATATGCTGACTTATGCCATCTGCCCCCCCCCCCCCCCCCCCCCCCCCGTACTCCTGGCGCACACGTGCACACACACACACACACACACACACACACAGAGTTAGGATGTGATGTAAGCGAGCAGTAAACAGACTCTTTCCGGCTCTTGGCTGCAGGCCTCGTCTAGTCTGGTCTGGTCTGGTCTCATGGATTCGGCGCTACTTTGTGACTCGCTGTGTTGCGTCGCCGCGCGTTATCTGTATCACACGTGAAGGCCTCTGATGGATGCACGGCTGCCTCAGGGGTAGCGAGGGGGATCTGTGCATGGAGACGATGGGGGGATTTAAAACACTGCAGGGTGTGTGTGTGTGTGTGTGTTTGCTTGCGTGACTTCCATGAGCACTTCAGTTCATGTGAATATTCATAAGATGTTTATGGTTGTTGTTGTTAAAGAATAAATGAGACGAGTCTAATGAGATATCTTCCACGTGGCTGTTTAGGCTCACATACTTTACATATCACCTACTGACCTTCCTTTAGCCTGCAGCCATCAAAACAGATACATATTTCATAAAAAACACAAACAAGGGTCAGCCAGGGGCTCCAAAAATAGCTACAAATACAAATATTTATAGTATATATATATATATATATATATATATATATATATATATATATATATATATATATATATATATATATATATATATATATATATATATATATATATATATATATATATATATATATATATATATATATATATATATATATATATATATATATATATAACAATAGCCACCACTAATGTAAATCTATAGCATACTGCTATTAATGGATGTCATCCATCATCCATCCATCATTCATGTTCAACCCTTAGATGCATAAGTGGGTCAAAAATGACCCGGTCAGGTTGTTTTCTTGAAATATCTTTGTAATGAAAATTTTCACATTCCAGGTATTCCTCAAAAAACATGTTTCTGATATCATATCATTCACATTTTTACTTATCTTTTATACATTTTAAGAAATTTTAGTTTTTGTGTTACTAGCCCAACTTTCCATAAGTGCGTCAAAAATGACCCGGTCAGGTTGTTTTCTTGAAATATCTTCGTAATGAAAAATTGTTATCATTTCATATTCCAGGTATTCCTCAAAAATCATATTTTTGATATCATGTCGTTCACATTTTCAACTTGTCTTTTATAGATTTTAAGAAATTTTAGTTTTTGTGTTACTACCCCAAACTTCCATAAGTGGGTCAAAAATGACCCGGTCAGGTTATCATTTCATATTCCAGGTATTCCTCAAAAATCCCATTTTTGATATCATGCCGTTCACATTTTTAACTTATCTTTCTTAGATTTTAAGACATTTTAGTTTTTTAACTTCTTAGCATCTTTCCAGCATTGTTTTAGCATTTTAGCAACACCCCTGGGGTTAGCTTTTGTGTTCATGGCTTTCATGATAAAAAAAACTATAATATATATATATATATATATATATATATATATATATATATATATATATATATATATATATATATATATATATATATATATTATATAATATAAAATAAAAAAACATAAAAATACATAAATAATATAAAAAAACTATAAAACTAAAAAAATGAATAAAGACGATTGTCAGATTAAAAAATATATAATGTATATATAAAAGACTATATTGTATATTTAATATATAATTGATGTGGGACAGCAGTACTGTAAGTAGTGCTATAGAGTACGTATACAGTGTACTGACAGAAGTATACTTACAACAACTGTGTATAAATCAGAGTGAACTTGAAGTCAAATCTAATAAAATGAATGTTTCATGCCCTGCTTTTTATGCTGTTAGCGCCCCCCCCCCCCCCCTCCGCCAGCCATATCTGTGCCACATGTGCACATAAATTAGCATGTCCTTGTGTACGTTGTACATGCTAACATTTTCCCTGATCACATACGTTTTCATTACGCCCCTTTCCTGACATAGATCCTAATTGTGTGTGTGTGTGTGTGCATGTGTGTGTGAGTTGCGCCCCCCTTCAAAAAGTAGAACTGCGCTATAGCTGTGGGCCCGCCCCCCCGACCGCAATGATGTTGAATATTGATGCCGCCCCCCCCCCACCTGTTTACATCAGTGATCCAAGTAGATGTCTTTGATTTCTATTCCTTTCTAATGAGATGACTGAAAACGAGGGGGCGATAAATGCTAATTATGCTCATTGATGAATTCGTAGCGACTAGTTAGAGAAATGTTTTGCTGGTTTTTGAACTGCTGGAGGTTTTTGTTTTTATTAATTTTTTTTTTCCACTCATCTCACAGTGGATGCGAACGTTGATGCAAGTGTTGCTCCTGAAGGCATCAGCGTGTCTTCATCAAACGTCTTTAACGCTTTACATTTGCTTTAAAAGGCGGCCGACTGTCAGGCCGCACGGGAGCGTCGACTCTTTGACTTGAAAACTACATTTATTTACTTTTACTTGTTTACAAATTGCTGCTTTTATACATAAGTACTTGTAACAACATCCACCATGTTTACGTGAATGTGATATTCCCGTTAACCTGCAAGAAAATGTGGTGATGTGCACCTTAACGACGCCATTTTCAATGTGTTAAAATCTGTTCTGTATTATATATGTACTTAGTACTCATTCACTTCCTGTAGGGAACATTTAAGAACGATTGTCATGTGACTAATGGTCACTAGCCAATCATTAATTCATTCATTTTTTACCGCTTTTCCTCATGAGGGTTGCGGCGGTGCTGGAGCCTATCCCAGCTGTCTTCGTATGAGAGGCGGGGTACACCCTGGACTGGTGGCCAGCCAATCACAGGGCACATATAGACAAACAACCATTCACACTCACATTCATACCTATGGACAATTTGGAGTCACCAATTAAGCTAGCATGTTTTTGGAATGTGGGAGGAAACCGGAGTACCCGGAGAAAACCCACGCATGCACTGGGAGAACATGCAAACTCCACACAGAGATGGCCGAGGGTGGAATTGAACCCTAGTTTCCTAGCTGTGAGGTCTGCGCGCTAACCACTCGACCACCGTGCAACCCGGTCACTTGCCATTATTTCTATAATATTATCAACAATCTTCAAAATGTAATATAATATGATATAATTTCATAGATTTTAAGTTCTACTAATTGATTAAAAAGTATTGAATACATTAACTTAACTTAAACAAAAAAAATGAGTACATGTTAATAAAAAACAGTTGAAATGAGTTATATTGCCAAAAAACATTGAGTAAATTGTACTCAGGAAAGCGGCGTTATATTTACTAAGTATCTGAGCTACTAACTCATTTAGATTTATTAATTATTTGGGGGAAACTGATTCATATTTATCTAGGTGAAACGGACTTATGTTTATTAATTACATGGGTAAAATTGATTTACGTTTACTAAATACGTATCTGATTTAGTAAATAAAATTAATTATATCAACTCATATTCTAGCTTATTGTTGCTTAATTCAACACATTTAAAGAGTTTTTACAAATGTTTTATTTTGTATCATAGTACATTAAATCTATTCAATAATTTTCAATGTGCCATTGTTGCCATCATTTTTCTGTGTCTTACCCAAAAAGGGCTTCACGGTGGACCAGTGGTTAGCATGCAGGCCACACAGCTAGGATACCCGAGTTCAATTCCATCCTCGGCCATCTCTGTGTGGAGTTTGCATGTTCTCCCCGTGCATGCGTGGGTTTTCTCCGGGTACTCCGGTTTCCTCCGACATTCCAAAAACATGCTAGGTTAATTAGCGACTCCAAATTGTCCATAGGTATGAATGTGAGTGTGAATGGTTGTTTGTCTATATGTGCCCTGTGATTGGCTGGCCAGCCGTGTTTTTGGAATGTGGGAGGAAACCGGAGTACCCGGAGAAAACCCACGCATGCACGTTGGAGAACATGCAAACTCCACACAGAGATGACCAAGGGTGGAATTGAACCCAGGTCTACTAGCTGTGAGGTCTGCGCGCTAACCACTAGACCACCGTGCCGCCTCAATCAATCATATGTGTGAAAATAAACCTTACCATTGCGGTGTGGCACGGCCCAAGGACTGGAATACACCATGGCATTTTGGTGAGCGACGTCTGCCAAACGCCGGCAGCCGCAAACGAGGCGCATGAAGAAGCGAGCGTTAATTGATTCCACGACTTAAAGCGAGGCTTTTATTTTCAAACGCTTCTCAACAAATTAAAGGGGCTGTGCGTCAAAGCATATGCCTAATTAGCGGAGTGGGGTGCGTGCGCGACGCCGGAGGCTAGCGGAGAAGGCTAATGTACTGGAAAAAAATGTGCCTTCGCGCAATGTAGTGATGAGCATTTGGGACTTAATCATGTTGACACTTGGTCCGCCTCTCAGTCATCGGCGAAGCAGCTTCAGGAGCCAAAACATCCCTCAAGACAATCCCCGACAAAACGTGTAGCGCCACAGTGTGGGGGAAACCGGCATGATTCATTCGGGTGGAATGAGTTCTTGTTCATTCTGATGCTGATGCTGATGCTGATGCCGATGCTGATGGCGATGTCGATGTCGATGTCGATGCCGATGCCGATGCCGATGCCGATGCTGATGCTGATGCTGATACTGATGCTGATGCCGATGCTGATTGACCCGTGTTATCTCTGTGGCAGGCGGCTGTAACTTTGAGGAGTCGTACAGCAGTTGTGGCTACAGTGTCTCTCTGGGAACCAATGGCTTCACCTGGGAACAAGTGGGCTCATGGGACAAGCCCACCTTGGACCACGCCTCGCATCCAGGTAAGTGTCAATCAATCATTCATCAATCAGTCAATCTCCAATTCGTACTGTATTTGCATCATTTTCATTGTGTTTGATTGTCAAGTTTTTACATAAAACAGGAAAAAACTGCTGTCATTGAATGAGGATGAAGTCAAAAATATGAGAAAAAAAAATGAAATATGAAATATGCTCATTTTTCCACCCTTTGTATTGAGTTGTGGTCTCCTATAGAGCAGCTACACACAATAACCCGCAAAGAAAACTTTTTAGATCTCGTAGAATCGGCACCTATTCCAGCTCTATTTCTTTGGGTTTGTGCTTCCTGCCACTCCACTGTGATTGGTCACATGCCCAATACCCAAAGTGCTTCCCAACTATGAACCATATTTTAGTTTACCACGCCATTTTGTCTTTTAACACAAGAATACATTATTCTAACATTTATATTATTTAACTTATTATTATTTATTCTAGATTATTTGAATTATTTGTACAAAATACTGTTTATGCTGTACATTGTTCATATTTGATGTCATCTCTCTCTCTCTCTCTCTCTCTCTATCTATCTATCTATCTCTCTATCTATCTCTCTATCTCTCTATTTCTCTATCTCTCTATCTCTCTATCTCTCTATCTCTCTATCTCTCGATCTCTCTATCTCTCTATCGATCTCTCTATCTCTCTATCTCTCGATCTCTCTATCTATCTCGCTCTCTCTCTCTATCTCTCAGTCTATCTCGCTCTCTTTCTCTCTCTCTCTCAATCTCTCTCTCTCTCTCTCTCTCTCTATCTATCTCTCTCTCTCTCTCTCTCTCTCTCTCTCTCTCTCTATCTCTCTATCTATCTATGTATCAGTAAGAAAAGTGTAAAAAGTATAATAGGTCCCCTTTAATGAGAATAATTCTCATTAAAATCAGGTTTGGACTACTGTAACACACTTTATTCTGGAATAAGTCACAATGCACAATATCACTTAGAACTAGTTAGTCTAGAACTTTTGGCATTTTAGGGAACCAAAAAACAAACAAAAAAAACAAAATATGGAGCCCTCTCCTCCCTGCATTGGCTGCTTGTTGGTTTTAAAATGTTATATCTTGTTTGTAATGCGTTGGCCCCACAGGGGAGACCTTGCCTTTTCTGTAATCGGCCCCCAAGCTGTGGCACTCTCTCCCCAGTCATGTATGCTTTGTCTATTTTCTGGCTTTTAACTCTGCATGAGTTGTGTGCTCCTCTTTGTCTTTTTAGTTACTTTGTGTGGAGTTTGCATGTTTTCTCCGGGTACTCCGGTTTCCTCCCACATTCCAAAAACATGCTAGGTTAATTAGCGACTCCAAATTGTCCATAGGTATGAATGTGAGTGTGAATGGTTGTTTGTCTATATGTGCCCTGTGATTGGCTGGCCACCAGTCCAGGGTGTACCCCGCCTCTCGCCCGAAGGCAGCTGCGATACAATAGCGGTACAAAATGAATGCATGAATGAATTTAAAGGTTTCTAATTGTATTGAAAAATAAAAGGAATATGGATTGGCTTACGGTTCGGGATGTCTGATAATTATCGGTACCGATAAATATGGGCTCGATATCGGTATGGGATTTTTTCCGCTGCTTAAACAATGCTGTATACAACATATACTGTGTGTTCATTCCAACACAGAAGTTATGTTATGTTACACATATTGGTATCGGCTGATATCAATATCAGAAATTTAGAGTTGGACAATATCAGTATATCAGTTTTCAGCAAAAAAGCCGATATTGAACATCCATAATTACGATGTAGACTCTAATTTGCCGTATCCCTCTAGAACAGGGGTCTCAAACTCAATTTACCTGGGGGCCATTGGAGCTAGGGTCTGGGCAAGGCTGGGCCCAAAACTTACCACTTCCACATGGATAGGGAGGATAACTATTCACAGTTATTTAACCTTTAACATGAACATTAATCAAATGTAATAATTTTTTCTGGGTACATGATACCATACAGCATCCATATCAAACTTGCGCGAGCCACACTAACTTAAACTTTCGTATCAAGGCGGGGGCCTCAAACTAGTGTCCTGCGGGCCACATTTGGCCCGCGGGCTGCGTGTTTGAGACCCCTGCTCTAGAAAGTGAAATTTAAGCTTGTGTAAGTGAGTGAAAAAAATTAGTGTTGTGTCGGCCTCCTCCTCTTTTCTCCCAGTTTTTTTCCATCAGTCATATGTAAGTGTTGTGCAGCTGTGAGGATCTATGTGTCTTCTATGAGACTGAAAATGCACTGCGCAAATAGACTGCAAAGCATTTCGTCATAAACAGTTTTGACATCTGCAAGCAACTCTTAAAGGGACACACACAGAGCTTATACTCTGTAATTTATCAATCACTTTTCCTTCTTTGACGTTGCCGCCAGTCAAAGCTCTGTGATGTCGGCCAGTGATCACACACCGATGATTGGCATCTGTCAGATGCGGTGGAGGGAGATCCGTCAGGCTCCACCCGGCCGACCGTGATCTGATTCGAGTGAACGAACGCTCCTTGCCTCCATATGCTTGTCTCTTGGCGGCTATCTGTCTCATCTCTGGTTGCGGGCGGTGCTTGTCGTCGCCGATAACCATCATGCCTGTCACGTCGAAGGCGACTTATTGAGCGCACGTTGCCGTGGCGGCTATATAGATGTGATAGAGCGAGATGAGGACAAATTGTGTCTGTCAAGTCTCTTTTGTCTCCTGCTTAGAAGACTTTTGATGTGCACACTCGTCTTTCAAAATGAACTTGTTTAATGTATTGTTAGTGTATATTGTCTATATTATTGTCTATATTATCAAATCAAATCAACTTTATTTGTAGAGCACTTTTTCTGCCTGATTAAAAAGGCGTGTCTTTAATCTTCTTTTAAAAATATCAACAGTCTCTGCAGGTAAAATGAACCTCAAAAGAATCATATTAATAAATTGAATTATTTTGTTACCTGGCTTTTACTGAGAGGTATAGAACATATCTCTTAAATCAATTAGTTTTATTTATTTTCTCATTTTAGTATTAATCACTAAAGAAACATCTATGGTGTTGGGGTGAATTTTGACCCATATATATTAATGTCAAGAAAAGGTAGAAAAAGTGATTGTTTTCAGCAACAGGTTCATTTTAAATTAAAATGGAGGGGTATAGTGACAAATTGGTGATATAGTGACAAAAGGCCTACATGCCCACACCAAAAGTATTAAAACCAACATTTTCATGGATGAGGAAGCCTATGAAGGTAACCAAGACATGAGAAGCAAATTTGATGGTAACTTATTGTTTTTAGTGTATTTTATAGCTGATTTAATACATGGGTCAAAACCGACCCGGTAACATAAGAAATGATGATGAGAGGAGAAATCAGGGAAGAAGTACATATGAAACACTTATATGCTAGGACTACGTTAAAAAGCCATAGCATTTCAGTATGTGGAATCAAACTATGGAATGGATTGAGTAAGGAATAAATAAAAGGAATTAAAATTAAAATTAAAATTAAAATTAAAATTAAAATTAAAATTAAAATTAAAATTAAAATTAAAATTAAAATTAAAATTAAAATTAAAATTAAAATTAAAATTAAAATTAAAATTAAAATTAAAATTAAAATTAAAATTAAAATTAAAATTAAAATTAAAATAAGAAAGCAGGAAGTGAACAAATGTAACAGTTACTGATTGTAAAAGTACCAGATGGAGGGGTAGGATTTAATAAGCTTTGCTTCTTCCTACTCCTTTTGGACATGTGGAACTGTGAACTGATTATGGGATGCACTCAATTGTAATCTGATGCATGTTCAAATGAAATAAAACCATTACCATTACCATTACCTTTACCAATTTGCAACCATCAATACATCTTTGGTAGAGAATGACTTAACACCAGCCTACACTCCATCACTCCAAGTAAGACCATATAGAACCAGCTAGCCCATTAGGCAATATCGGAGAAGGCTAAAGGCGGTGTGGGAAAAAAAACAGGGAAAAATTCATCAAGAAAAAAAAAGCACACTATGGAAATGTACCCACTTATGCATGTCAAAGCAGCAGGTGGCGCTATAGCAATCAGAAGCATGAAGAAAGTCATTTGCAGAAAACACAACATGACAGCAAATGGAGGATGAAAAATAGTTTGTATTTATATATATTTATATATATATTTTTTTTTTAATTTATTTATATATATATATATATATATATAATGACAGAAAACAACAAAGCCATATAAAATATGTGAAATAATGTAGTTTTGAACAATAATAAAAGTAAAATAATTAGGCTGACATCAAATTTGATGCCCCTGAACTACAACAAAGGTCTGCGTTTTCCAACAAGGCTCTCTCCACCATATACTCCAAAACAAATTAATTTAGGGTTAGGCTGAAGAAATGAGCATGCAAATACTATAATAATAATAAACGCTGCATATACTACTGCATTGTTGTATTTGCTCCCTGAGCCTCTGCGTATGTCATCACCACCACAGTTGTCGTCTAATCTTTTCCTCTCTTGGCCTCCAAAGAGCGATGAGGCCGATGCAGTCGTCACTTGACAGCTCGTAGATCTGACAAGACCCGATCGGCGGCAACACCGCTCGCGCTCCGTCTTCATCTGCGTTCAGACGTGGTTGTCAAGTTCCTGACGGCTCGTAGATCTCTGGAAACGCCGCCGTTGGATTTGTGCAAATGCTTTGTTAACTTTTTATCGTCTTTGTTTTGGCACGCTGATGAAATCGTCTTTGGGTGTATGACAGCGAGCGTTTGCGAGACGGCTAATGATGATGCATACGGTCCATACCAGAGAGCGTCACATGACCTTTTCATCTCTGCAAAACCACCACTGAAGCTTTTCCTGTTGTTGGAATCCATCATCTTACTCTGCATTTTTTCTTCACTGATATGATATAAGTAATATAAGTAAATTAGATATAAGTAAATCTAAAGTAAATTTAAGTCTCTTGACAATCCAGATTTCCATGCAACGTCATGATCTATGTAGGAAAACAACCACAAGAAATGATAATCATTTCATCTTTATTTGAGATTCTCATGTGATGCCACAAAAATGAGATGATATCATTATGGCAGTCTTTTCATTTTACATGGGGCAAGTTCGGGCAAGCAGTTCTCACCTTAAGGCAGGGTTCTCAAACACATAGATCTCATAGAAGACACATAGATCCTCACAGCTGCACAACACTTACATATGACTGATGGAAAAATACTGGGAGAAAAGAGGAGAAGGCCGACACAACACTAATTTTTTTCACTCACTTACACAAGCTTAAATTTCACTTTCTAGAGCAGGGGTCTCAAACACGCGGCCCGCGGGCCAAATGTGGCCCGCAGGACACTAGTTTGAGGCCCCCGCCTTGATATGAAAGTTTAATGTTAGTGCGGCCCGCGCAAGTTTGATATGGATGCTGTATGGTATCATGTACCCAGAAAAAATTATTACGTTTGATTAATGTTCATGTTAAAGGTTAAATAACTGTTAATAGTTATCCTCCCTATCCATGTGGAAGTGGTAAGTTTTTGGCTATTTAAGTTTAAAGGAAATAACTTGGAGGCTACCGTTTTGGTCGCTAGCTCTCTAGTTTGCGAGTTAGCATGTGTCTCAAGACCCTGCAGTTGCGCAATATGTTGTAAATAAAAAGAGTATAAATGTGACTATAGTCGTGTTTTGTCATGTCTACAGGGCTCTAATAATGCTTTGTTCATTTTAATCTGAAAAAAATAATTTGTCTACCCACCAACTATATGTGGTTTCTTAAGTTTTTATTATTTGCCGTTTTATTATTATATTATTATTATTGGTTTGTTTATTTATTTTTCATCTTATTTTGTGTAGAAAAATAAAAAGTAAGATATTTGACAACAGTGGAATGTTTTATCAGAGCTTTTATTGTAGAAAATTGGAACCAAAGCAAATTTTTTACATTTTTTTTGTTTTTTATAAATGCGTTTCTTTTTTTTGGAAAACCTGATTCAAGTAAATTGAGTTTGAGACCCCCTGCCTTAAGGATTCCCCATTGGCAGTAATTTTTGTTTTTAATGTAGAGCCCTGAATATGTTCTTAGATTTGAACAGAATAAATAATGACTGCTCTTTATGTGAAATCCATCTCCAGAAGCTCCGGCCTTTCGCTTTAGTTTTCAGTCTTTAGCCTGCATTTGACAACCCAAACCTCTTTTTACTCTTTTTGTCATTGGAGGCAATTTGGGAAAGTCTGCTCGGGCTCAGCTGACAATGTCGAAGCAAAACAAAGTCTGTTTTTAGACTTTTTTTGAACAGCGACTGACAAGCAAACTGCGGCGTACGTGAAGCCTCTCGGCTCCGCCTGTCCTCGCGTTGCCTTTCAAGATTTCCATCGCAGACGTCCCCGCCTCCTGAGGCGACTCTGTCCTAAAATGTGCCTCCAGGTTTCCATCAGTGATCTTATTTTAACTTTGACAGCTTGACAGCAAAGAGTTGTACTTTGACATTTGTCTGCTTGTTTGTGTGTGTGTGTGTGTGTTGTGTGTGTGTTGTGTGTGTGCTCAGCATTTTTTTTCTCCTTCAGAGGCTGAAAACAAACCAAGCCTAATCAGACACACACACATACACACACATTGTAATAGACTTGTAAATGACAGTGTTTGAACGTGTGTGTGTGGATCAAGTGGGGCTGATGGCTGCAGAGGTTAAACATCTCGTCTGCTTTTTTGGTCCGGGTTGCTGATTGGAGAGCTCTCGTGAGGCTGGACTTGATTGCGTTTGTGATTTGTGGGCGGATTTTGGAGCGCAAATGGCAAGCGGCGGTAATGACATGTTGACGAACAGAACAACGTCGTTTCCCCCGTGTTTCAGTTGCCGCACTTCTGTACTCAATCTTGGTGATTTGACTGCATTCACATTGAGAAGTATTGTGCAATGCAGTCATAATGCTGAAAAACGGCGAAATGGGAGGGACTAAGTTGAAATAATGTAGCGGCGGAACGTAGTGAACAGAAAATGGGCGCATTTTGTGATCATCATTTCCAGTAAGTTCAATACCCTGTCAAACCCCGTGCCCTCAGGAGCTAAGTACACCGTGTACAATGTACACTTATTGAAGTATACTGACTGAAATATTCCATTTGAGACGCAGCCTTTGTTCTTTGTCAGCGTTGAAGCTCCGCTTCATACAAGCTCCTCGCTTTTGACGGGAAATGCAAGCCGTGTATGAAGGCGAGTGAAACGTGCTCTCAGACGTGAGGCACTTCTTTTTCTTTTGGGATCATTGAAATTCAGCATGGAGTCATCTCGTGCTTTGAGACGAGACGACTTAGCTAACGCACACACAACTTGTCTATGTAGGAAAAGCTGATTTTTCCAGAAAAAGCTTAAAGGTGACCTTTTGGCCATCTTTTGGTGCATTTCACAATATTGCTATGAAACCAGGGGTGTCCAAAGTACAGCCTAAGGGCCACTGGCGGCCCACAGTGTTGTTTTTTTTTACTAAAAAATATTTTTTTACAAGAAAACTAATTTTAAAAAAACAACAAAACACTAGAGCAAAAAATGAAAAAATCATTTTAGTCATTTTACAAGAAGAAAGTTGGACTTTAAATAGTTGGAAAATAAATAAAAAGTTGAGTTGGAAGTTGAGATGCAGTTTTTCTTGAAATAATGTATATACGTTATATACATACATTGATGAGTTGATACGTTGACATATCACCTTGTACTTCGGTATGTGACAAAAAATTAAAATTAAAATTAAAATTAAAATTAAAATTAAAATTAAAATTAAAATTAAAATTAAAATTAAAATTAAAATTAAAATTAAAATTAAAATTAAAATTAAAATTAAAATTAAAATTAAAATTAAAATTAAAATTAAAATTAAATACAAAAAATAATTTTAAAAATTCAATTCAATTATATTGGGAAAGCAAGAAGTGAACAAATGTAACAGTTACTGATTGTAAAAGTACCAGATGGAGGGGTAGGATTTAATAAGCTTTGCTTCTTCCTACTCCTTTTGGACATGTGGAACTGTGAACTGATTATGGGATGCACTCAATTGTAATCTGATGCATGTTCAAATGAAATAAAACCATTACCATTACCATTGCCATTGCCATTGCCATTGCCATTGCCATTGCCATTGCCATTGCCATTGCCATTGCCATTGCCATTGCCATTGCCATTGCCATTGCCATTGCCATTGCCATTGCCATTGCCATTACCATTACCATTGCCATTACCATTGCCATTGCCATTACCATTACCATTGCCATTACCATTACCATACAGTATAACTTCTTAGCATATCTACGTACATGTGTGGCAAAGTTCTTCACTCGCTGGATAGAGTTTTGACCCCTGGATTAAATAAATCCACGAACTCCAATGAAACACTGAAGACTAAAGTCACGTTTGATGCTTCCACGTTGCTTCCTGTGACGGCTCAGCCTGCAAACAGCATGCGTGCATCTTGAAAGTCTTCATATTTTCTCCATCTTGCGGGTAAAGATCTGCGCCGGAGTCTTTCCTCTGCGTGTGAATAAGAGCAAGAAAGCAGCCAGCAGACGGAATGAATAAAAAACACACAAGACACTCGCACACGATTCATCAGGGGGAGCAATAAATGCCCATTTTTAAGAGCAAGGCAGCATATAAAAGCGGGGATGGCAGGAGTAATGGCTCCCTGTGGGCCCGTGATAACTCTCTGTGTTTATTTGTGAGCGCCAGCTAGACGGGGAGGCAATAATGTCTGGAAATGACACACAAGCTGCAAGGAAAGGAGCGCCAGCTCCGTTCCTTTCATTTTTCCATCCAGTCGGAGCCCCTGATGGCTTTCTTCTTCATTTGCAGTTAGCGGCGAGATGATACGCCCGCCGCCCGGCTGCCGGGTCCTCATTACCCGCTCCAAATGGGCCCCCGGGCCCGGCCGTGCTGCGCCTTTGTGCGCGCTTACCTGCGTGTCTTCGCGGATCCTGCTGCTGTCAGGCCATATAAATGACCGTAATATTCCCAAAGTGATTCTTGGCTTGAGGCAAATGGAAAAGAAATAAGCTCTTAGAGGAAATAACTGAACGTGTGTGCGCAACGAGGACGGCAAAAAGCTTCACTTGCAGACCTGGATGCTGAAAGCGGAGCCAGGTGATCCCAAAATACCCCATGCAGTCGCTCTGCGACTTTACTGGATGCAAGTTTTAGCATTGTTGCTAACTACGCAGCATATGCAGTATGACATAGTTTTTGTTTAGCGTCGTAGGAGTTGTTCCACTGTGATGATTTATTTGAAGGGGTGTTAAAATTAAAATTAAAATTAAAATTAAAATTAAAATTAAAATTAAAATTAAAATTAAAATTAAAATTAAAATTAAAATTAAAATTAAAATTAAAATTAAAATTAAAATTAAAATTAAAATTAAAATTAAAATTAAAATTAAAATTAAAATTAAAAAAATTTACAAGAATTTTTAAAAATTAAATAAAATTATAATAGGAAAGCAGGAAGTGAACAAATGTAACAGTTACTGACCAAATGGAGGGGTAGGATTTAATAAGCTTTGCTTCTTCCTACTCCTTTTGGACATGTGGAACTGTGAACTGATTATGGGATGCACTCAATTGTAATCTGATGCATGTTCAAATGAAATAAAACCATTACCATTACCATGCTGAGAATTGTTCCGTGATTAATCGACTCGATTGTCTCTTTCCAACAGGTCATTACTCTCATTCTGCACAAATAACACATTCGTGCTTGCGTCCACCGTCGCTGACATGCAATCCACTGCAATATTTTAGACAGAAGCAAAAGATCTTTGACTGCGGACACTCAACTCGAGCTGACTCAACACTCAACAAAAATATGAATGGAACACTTTTGTTTTTGTTTTATGTACGTGTTTTGGCATTGTATAGCATGGAGCAGGCTAATGAATTAAAATACAAATACAAGGCATTCAGAAGACACATTAAAAACTCGATATTCAACGCTGGTCACTAGGTGTCTGTAATGTTACATCGATGAGACAATAGCCAATAGTCTGCAATCTTGTTGATGGTCTTGTGGTGCATTCCAGTCTTGTGTAGGTCTACAATCTTGTTGATGGTCTTGGAGTCCATCTCAGTCTTGCTTTGGTCTGCAATCTTGTTGATGGTCTTGGAGTCCATCTCAGTCTTGCTTTGGTCTGCAATCTTGTTGATGGTCTCTTAGTGCATTCCAGTCTTGTGTAGGTCTACAATCTTGTTGGTGGTCTTGTTGTGCAATCCAGTCTTGTGTAGGTCTACAATCTTGTTGGTGGTCTTGTTGTGCAATCCAGTCTTGTGTAGGTCTACAATCTTGTTGATGGTCTTGGAGCCCATTTCAGTCTTGCATTGGCTTGCAATCTTGTTGATGGTCTTGTGGTGCATTCCAGTCTTGTGTAGGTCTACAATCTTGTTGATGGCCTTGTAGTCCATTCCAGTCCTGCGTATGTCTACTATTGTGTTGGTGGCTTTGTTGTCCATCCCAGTCTTACAGTAGGTCTACAGTCTTGTCCCATGGTCTTGTCTTTTATCCACATACATAATGAGTTGAGCGACAGGACTCATTTAAAACTAAATTATTGTCTGAATTATTGCCAGATGTTTTGGGAATTCTCCATCCCTACTGTTTATATTTTGACTGATCGGATGTAATGGTATGCATGATTTAATTTAATGCAAATTTAAAATAATAATAATTAAAAATAAAATAAGATGGTCACTACAGGCACCACAGTGGAACTGATCCTTTTTTTTGTCTCTTGGATACAAATAGCATTGTGTTGCATCACACTGCTGAATAATCCTCAAACATCATATCGTCGTCTTGTGGCTGACAGTTAAGCAGAAGAGGCTCCTTCGCCAAATGCATTATTTATTAATCAGCCGTGTTTCCATCAGACCGTGTTTCTGAAACGTCAGAGTCTCACACAGTCTCAAAGTCCTGCGGGTGTGAAGAGATTCGTTTTAGATCTCCAAAGGGTTCTTTAGCAAAGAGAAGGTGTCGCTTGCGCATCACAAAGTTGCAAAGACGAAAAGAAGAATGTTGGTAAAGTTTGGCAAGTTTGACCTTGTTCGTTCAAAGGGGGACAGTGGTTGTTTCCATGGCAACCGCTTGAAAACACCAACATTTGATAAGTGAAAATGACAGCGTTGCATTTAGAAACTGAAAGTTTGTAAGACGTCAATGAAGACTTTAAGGGGACCTATTTATTCATTCATTCATTTTCTACCGCTTTTTCCTCACAAGAGTCACGGGGTTGCTGGAGCCTATCCCAGCTGGAAAGGACTGAAATAATTGATAGAAACTGGAATTTTTGGAATTCAGTTGTCATTTTACCAAAATAAAATAAAAATAGTAATAGAAAAAAAGTTATACATTAAAGAGAAAAAAATGGCAATTTTAGGACAATAACATGTAATATTATGAGTAGAAATAATGTTGTTTTAGTAGCATAGAGTTGACATTCATTAAAAAACTGAAATATTATATTTAAAAATCCTAATATGAGAAATAAAACAAAATTAAGTTGTCTGTTTTGGAAAATTAGTTAGGGGAAAAATGTGAATAAAGTCAAAATAGTATGGGAATAAAGTAAAAATATTATGGAAATAAAGTCAAAATATTATAGGAATAAAGTCAAAATAATATGGGAATAAAGTCAAAATATTGTGAGATTAAAGTCAAAATATTATGGAAATAAAGTCAAAATATTATAGGACTAAATTCAAACTATGATGGGAATAAAGTCAAAATATTCTGGAAATAAAGTCAAAATATTCTGGGAATAAAGTCAAAATATTACAGGAATAAAGTCAAAACATTGTGGGAA
The DNA here is from genome assembly GCF_030265055.1 of Doryrhamphus excisus. Taxonomy (NCBI): domain Eukaryota; kingdom Metazoa; phylum Chordata; class Actinopteri; order Syngnathiformes; family Syngnathidae; genus Doryrhamphus; species Doryrhamphus excisus. Next base: position 5,494,290 of record NC_080483.1, on the reverse strand, counting down.
TAAAGTCACAATATTATAGGAATGAAGTCAAAATAATATGGGAATAAAGTCAAAATATTACAGGAATAAAGTCAAAATATTATGGGAATAAAGTCAAAATATTATAGGATTGAAGTCAAAATATTATGGGAATAAAGTCAAAATATTATGGGAATAAAGGTAAAATATTTTTGGAAATAAGTCATAATTGCAAGAAGAAAATGTATAAATAGAACGTTCAAATAGTTATGGACTCCTATAGAGCAGCAACACCTGAGGACTTCAGGACGACTGCCGAACCCCAATTTCTAATTTTGTGGGTATAGGAGTTGATAATAAAGAAATGAAGCCTTTGGAGGGGTGGTTGCTCATCAGTGTTCAAGTGTTTGTGAATATTCTCATTTGTTTAGGTCATTGTTGTGTATTGGACAACTTGAACAGTCCAGTTGCGATCAATTCAATTCACTGAGAATAGTAATAATAGGAAAAAAAATACACTGCTTAGTTGTTACTGTTGCTTTCATTAGTGTGGGGCCTTTAAAGTGTTCAAGGATACTGTTATGTGTTGTGTTAAAGAGTTTTGTGATATCCGACTGTCTGTGAATGTGACATGGGCCCTGATTGTGTGTGTGTGTGTTTATAAATCAATACAGCAAAGACTCACTTATGTGTAATTCAGTGTCTTGAATTTGCCTCAAAGGATGAATATGAGTACAAACACAGTACCAACTATGTTTTTTGGGTATTTCATGTCATGTGTTGTGCGTAACGCATGTGTATCACTCCCACATGGCCGACCGACCTTGGATATCTGAAAGGTCCACACAACCAATACGGTAAAGGCTTTTGGGATTTGGACTTCCCAGTTGCCCGATGTGTCAGTGGGATTGAGTGTGTCATGTGACTTATTGCCCCCCCCCTCGGGGGGTGGTGAGGGGGCTTTCCTAAAGGCCTGATCGATAACGCCAATCCCACCTGTCTTTAACACCTTATTAGGAAAGGATTATGGCCGCCTCGCTTTGGCCTGCAGGTGTGTGTGTGTGTCATCCGTCCTTCTTTAACGGCAGGAAATCGATGAGCAGCCTCCACAGTGTGAATACACAAACATCCACGACCCTAAAATATCGACACCCACACCATATATACAGTATATAATACATCCAAATATGATATATTTGAATGCTCTTTATGTTTTGTGTGCGTTTGCGATGCACACATTCGGGGATGTGATGGAAATTAACATTTAGCATTGAATAAAACACAGTAGTACTATCTATCGTACTTGTATTGTACTTCATTCTACCATTACAGAATGAAGAGTCTTAAACCAGTCATGATGTGCTATATATATCACTATATTGACACTTACTATGGTACCCATTATGTCATTGGATGCTCATATCACCTCGTACTTCGGTATGAGGTACATTATTTAAAAAAAAACAAAAAACAAAAAAAAAAACCTTAAACTGTATTATGGAAAGCAGGAAGTGAACAAATGTAACAGTTACTGATTGTAAAAGTACCAGATGGAGGGGTAGGATTTAATAAGCTTTGCTTCTTCCTACTCCTTTTGGACATGTGGAACTGTGAACTGATTATGGGATGCACTCAATTGTAATCTGATGCATGTTCAAATGAAATTAAACCATTACCATTACCATTACCATTACCATTACCATTACCATTACCATTACCATTACCATTACCATTACCATTACTTCATGTCAATTGACCAAGTGTCGTCATGCATGGAGGACGATCCAAATGAAATTGACAGCTTGGACACAACGGACTGATGTAGAGTCGCCAGTCCGCCTCTCGATCTCCCATCCTCCGCTCACTTGTGAACAAGACCCAGAGGTACTTTACCTTATCGGACCGGAGTTGGTTCTCATCCCCTGACCCGGAGATGGGACATTCCACCCTGCTCGGATGTGAACTGATCCAATGATCCAGTTGAAGATCACGGCTCAATGAAGCCAGCATGACCGCATCATCTGCAAAAACCAGAGAGCCAATCCTGCATCCTGAATCTGAGCCAAAGGGCACGCTGGTGGAGTCCAACTCTCACTGGAAATGAGTCCGACTTATTACTGGCAACGCTGACAAAGCCACCTGAATTAGAAGGTCTGGTACCCCATACTCCTGGAGTTCACCCCACAGCATTTCTCCAGTCGCACTATGGAATGCCTTCTCCAAGTCCACAGTTGTTATTTTTGTAAATTTGCATACAACCATCTCTGTGTGGAGTTTGCATGTTCTCCCCGTGCATCCGTGGGTTTTCTCCGGGTACTCCGGTTTCCTCCCACATTCCAAAAACATGCTAGGTTAATTTGCGACTCCAAATTGTCCATAGGTATGAATGTGAGTGTGAATGGTTGTTTGTCTATATGTGCCCTGTGATTGGCTGGCCACCAGTCCAGGGTGTACCCTGCCTCTCGCCCAAAGACAGCTGGGATAGGCTCCAGCATCCCCTGCGACCCTCGTGAGGATAAGCGGTAGAAAATGAATGAATGAATGAATGAATGCATACAACCGATTCTAATGCCAGCTCTGGAGGGAGCCATCAGCCACCTCACCAAAGTCTTAGCAAAGCCCAAGCGAGTTCCTCTTCCTCATCAGCCTTCTGTTGGGGCGGGGCCAATGATCAGGAAACGTCCCGGGAACTGTTTCCTGGTGCGTTGGTATGATCGGGCTGATGGCCAAGATGGCCTTGTCTCATATTTCCGCAAAACAAACAAGTCTCAGGTATATCTCAGCACTTAATTACAACAGAGGGAACATATTCCATTCTTATCAGGAACATGTTTCTCATGATGCATTTGTTTGCTCATTCAGAGAGCAGCTTCTCCTTATCTTCTGGTGGTCAATGAAGAGCCATCATGAAGATGTTTTTCTTTTGATGGGCTCCCTCTCCAGTGAGCCATGAAGCTTTTGGAGCCGTAAAGCCATATGTGATATTGCATCGGCCAAATAAAGTCAAGTAAAGCTCGTAAAAGTAGTCTGCTGCTTCTTAACGACGGCCGTGAGAAGGAACCCCGTGAAGGTCAGCATGTAGCACACCTGCAGAGTTCACTTGTCTCTTCAAGGAATGTCTCATCAGTGTGATGATACACCAAAACATTCTCATCATATCAAGCGTGGGCCTTTCCAAGGCGTGCAAACAGCGTTTTCCCGCGGTCAACTTGTCCAAATAACAAAGTCATGTCTCACTTGGAGCTCCCGGGCTCTTTGATCCAAAAGAAGACGCAGACAAAACAGCCCATCAGCCAAATGAAAGCGAGGTTTAAGAGCGACACGCGGTTAAAGAAAAACAAAAATAAGAAGAGAGCTTTGAGCCGAGACCCGAGGGAACAATTTGAGCTCCATGAGAAGATCTTGCAGCGCTCTCCATGCCATTGATCTCTCAAAAAGCTGCTTTCTGCTTTGCCGCTTTCATTTCTCGGCGTGAAAACCTTGTTGTGTTTGTTGCTGACGGAGCTCAGAGAACGTCCTAGTTTGTTCTCACGCGGCTCACTGCTCTGTTAGCGTAGCGTGACATGTAGCGGTGGGGATGCTGTTCATTTTGTACCCACAGAAAATGTGGAAAAAACATTAGAGCATCTTTGCATGGAACATTTTCTTTAATGAAAGCGACCGTCACAATATCCTGTTAGCATGTGTGTTTATACAGTGTATATCAGGGGTCTCAAACTAGGCTAGGCTAGGCAAGGCTGGGCCGCATCAGGTTTTCCAAAAAAAAAAAAAAAACCTGCATTTATTAAAAACAGAAAAATATACAAACTTTTTCAGTGCTTTGGTTCCGATTTTCTACAATAAAAGCTCTGATAAAACATTCCACTGTTCTCAAATATCTTAATTTTTATTTTTCTGCACAAAATAAGATGAAAAATAAATAAACAAATCAAGAATAAAGAAAATCAATCAGTAATAAATAAATATAATAATAATAAAACAGCAAATAATAAAAACTTAAGAAACCACATATAGTTGGTGGGTAGACAAATTATTTTTTTCAGATTAAAATGAACAAAACATTATTAGAGCCCTGTAGACATGACAAAACACGACTATAGTCACATTTATACTCTCTTTATTTACAACATATTGCGCAACTGCAGGGTCTTGAGACACATGCTAACTCGCAAACTAGAGAGCTAGCGACCTTTAAACGGTAGCCTTCAAGTTATTTCCTTTAAACTTAAATAGCCAAAAACTTACCACTTCCACACGGATAGGGAGGATAACTCTTAACAGTTATTTAACCTTTAACATGAACATTAATCAAACGTAATAATTTTTTCTGGGTACATGATACCATACAGCATCCATATCAAACTTGCGCGGGCCGCACTAACATTAAACTTTCATATCAAGGCGGGGACCTCAAACTAGTGTCCTGCGGGCCACATTTGGCCCGCGAGCTGTGTGTTTGAGACCCCTGGTGTATATATATATATATATATATAAATTTGGCTGGCATTCCATTTTTTTTTCTAATGAACATAAAAAATGTCTTTTGCAAAGTTTTGAGGAAATCCATTGAGATTTCGGGGTGCCACCTCACACATAAACTTTTGTAAAATTTCGGAAAATGTGCAATTTCTAGTCTATTTGCCAAAAAGTTGACCTGGAAATGTTGATTACAATGAACTTCTATACAGCATCATTTTCTATAGGGTTATCAAAGTAAATATATTTGTTTTCGCTTTTGATTGGGTATTCCTCAGAATTCAACTTTCAAGATTCTCCATTCATTTGTCCTTATTGACAAAATGAATGGCGGTAAATGGGACATGTTCACATGGCCTTACTTTGAATTTTATGTAGCAGTGATGGATATTTGACATACATATAAAGTTTAAACACTTTGTTTGTTTTATTTTATTTGTATTTTATTGTAAACACAAGGTGCAATAGTAACACATTTAAATAACAAACAAATAAACAATTCAAATAACAAACAGAACATTAACTAAACTTCAAACTTAATTGCTCAGTCAGTAAATATGAAGCATCAGTAATACTGTCTACTCTATATTACTGTTGTTGATGATAGGCTAGCTCAGCTATGAGCTAACTGTCATTAGCAAACTGTAGCTAGCTAATGTTAGCTACAGTAGAGGCAATGAACACTAAATACCTATAAATATGACTACAAATCATTCAAATTACAAAGACAAAACCACAAATTTGGTAGTAGTATGTAATAAGAGTATAAATACCAACAAAAACATAAAGATCACATCAGAGTTCTTGAGCTGCAGTCTTTACTGACCTCAAATCTCCATGACGACCATTGAACTGTTCACCACTTTATTCCACAAAAACAGATATATGGTGGCACCCCTAAATAATCATGTATTGGAAAAATATTTTGTATGTGCTGTTTCTTCATATATTGGAACACTTTTAGTACCCAGTCATATCAAAAGTCAATAATTGTGTTTATGTTATGTTTTTGATGCACCCTAATATATATATATATATATATACATACATATATATATATACTGTGCTGGGTCCATTACACATCCAGGACACAAAACATATGGGACCTTGTGTGTGTGTGTGTGTGTGTGTGTGTGTTTGTGTGAAAAGGCTCAGAGGGGGAATTGGGTGCAATGAATGCCTGAAATGGAGGTCAAATGTGACATGTGTGTTACTGAGTCCATCATGATGATGATGATTATTCATCCTTTTATTCAACAAGTGTGTATTTTGTCTCATCAGCACCATATCCTCCTGGACACCACCCTTTCATTAGAACCTCACATCAAACAGTTAACCCGGACTGCATTTTTCCATAGCCCGACTCCGTCCATAACTAAAAACCCACCTCTTTAAATCTGTTTTTAATGTCTAACTTTTTATACCTGATTGCTGTGCCCCGCCCTGCTTTTACTCATGTTTTAACTGTGTATTAACCAATGAATGTTGTGTTTTAACATATCGTTTACTCTGTTTACTTGTTTTTATTCAACTCCATTCTTCTGTAAAGTGTCTTGAGTATATATTATTATTATTATAATGCATGTTGAGGATGGGAGTGTTTGGTAACGCTATAGCCGTTGGAGCCTCCTATGGGATGCCGTTTAGGGCAAAACACATCAAACATCTACACACACACTTTCAATGTACTCACAAGCACACTGATTTTTGCACCTATGACCCGAAACAGGGCAAAATACATTCAAAATCTGTACACACAAACACAAGTCATACACATACACACTCACTGATAGTGGCTACACATGCACACACATACGTATATAATATACACACTGGACTAGGACTTTTCTTGTCTGTTTAAACTGGGTATTCAGCGTGCGTTTGTGCGCACGTGTGTATGTGTGTGTGTGGAAAAATACATTTGGTGTGCCCGGAAGCTCAGTTCAGTGTAACCGGAACTCACCTGAAACCGCATGTTTACAGGAAGACACTGCTACAGCTAATTCCAATATTGGCGTTTCAAAATAATGTTCTCAATTTTATACATTTTTATCTGCTTTGCTATCAAAACTTCTTACTTCATACTACAAAGACAAGGACTCATTATTTACTATTTTGCGTACATATACAATCCATCCACCTCGCTTGCGTGCTAATTTTGAGTTTTAGCATCTTAAGCATGTGTATTTTATTCTGAAACTCAAAACTCAGTTTCAGGTGAACTTCCGGTTACACTGAACTGAGCTTCTGGGTACACCGAATTTATTTTTCCACACGCACACAAGTTTAAACAGACAAGAAAACTACTACTACTGTGTGAATATTATATATGTGTGTGCCTGTTGTCGGTGTGTGTACACGGCTTTTTAACATGCGTGTGTACCCATTGTCAGTGCGTGTGTGAATTGTGACGCGCACCCCCCCCCCCGCCTCCACACACACAAACACATCACACTGACACAATTTAGTACGATATATAAAATATTTCTCTCATCATTAAAGTTCGTGTTGTGCACGCTAAAGACCTCTCATAAGCAGACACGGCTGCTCCAATTACTTTTGTGTGTGTGCGCGCGCATGCTCGGAGAGCGCGCGCACACATAACGACACGCATTTCACCTCAAGCCCGGCGTTCGATGAATGAACAAACACTATGGGACTGAATTGCCAACGTTGGCATTAAAGCGGTGTTGGTACCAGCAGTACATATTAGCCTCCAACTACATCAACAGCCCCCTAATTACAAAGGTAGGCACTTTCAGACCCAGAAACTAAACTATATTGTAGCGTCGCTGGGAGCACTTCCTGGTTCCCAGCGTGCTTTGCGGCACCGTCGATGTAAATAGTTCGTCAGTTTGTAGTTAAAGTTGCATAGTTGTTCATTCTTGGTCTGCTCAACTAGTGAGAGTGCTTTTATTCGTCTGTTGTGGTCTTTCATGTTGATTTTGAATTTAATGGGCTTAGTAAGGTGTGAAAAGCAAGCTAATTCTATTACTTGTGAAAACGCGCCTTAGATGTGATTCAATAGTGGGGCGGAGTACCGCGAATGCGTGTTTTGCGGGGTCCTCTGTAGCCAGGGCAACACAAAGCTGCCCGGCGGATGCCTGACTCTAAATCATGCGGCGAAAAAATATATTGGCGAACCCACGCGTGTATCGGCCGATGCGATTCAAGGAAAAAACACAAATATCGGCCCGATGTATCGGTCGAGCCTTAGTTTGTCCTAAACGGCCTCCCATAGAGGCTTCAATAAATGGTTACCATGTCAGGAAGGGAAAAAGTGAATCCTCAGTGTAGTGACGACTCACAACTTCTTTGAATGAATCTTACTTTGCCTTTTTAATGCTTGAAAATGCTTAATTTACGCCAGAAATATGTACAATTGCTTAAATATGGATATTTTTGGACTAATAACAGGCTGTATTCATGTTATGTTACCATGAAATATCATAACATGAGCTTCCGATGTCATAATAAGTAATAACAACATCTTGAGCCACATTCAAAGTAGATAACTTTATTTAAAACACGAGTCTCAAATGAAACAAAACACTTGACAGAGTGGCAAAAGCAACATAAATCTTAATACGAGGAGTGTGTACCTGCGTGTGTATGTGTTAAGTGTGTGATGTGTGAGTGTGTTTACGTGTGTGAATAGGAAATGTAATCAGGACTGGTTCACTTTGGAGAGACCTGTTTAGACCAAGGCTGTAGTACTTTAACACACACACACACACACACACACCGCTGCTATTTGCACCATTTACTCAAAGCAATTCCTCTTCCTGTGTGTGTGTGTGTGTGTCTGATGTTCTTATGGGGTGAAAGGCAGGTGAGGGGTTCAAGGTCACCTTCTAACACAGACATTACTTTTGCTCTCTAATGCTCTAAAAGTCACCGCACTGGCCTTTCAAAATAAAATGTCATGACTCCACGTCGGCTATTAAAGCAACAATAAGGGACAGATCCTGGAAAAGTAGCATCATCACAAACCTTGCTTGCAGACTGCTTTATGCATGATATTGTGTCTTGTTAAGTACCTGCTACATAAACAGGAAGTACACACACACACACACACACACACATATATCCCACCTGCGTGATTCAGGTTGTACAGTAAATCTGCTTGTGCACTGTGGAAGCGCTCCAAAGAGCAGATCTGCGCCGTAAAATACAGTTAGAGCGCCAGGCGACAGGCACAAAGTTCTTTATGTGGTCCTGCTGAGCCCTCAGGGAGAGGATGCATTAATATCACACACACACACACACACACTGTGGCAGTGATCATGTGAACATCTCATCACTTTATCAAATAAAAGAACCATTTCGCCTTCTGATGACTTTTCATTTCAATTGACGACATTTAAAATGTAAACAAGCCATCATGCTCATCTTTCTCCCTCTGTGGGCGTGGCTACAGGCGGCTTCATGGCGGTGAACGCGTCGGGCCGGGCGTCGGGTCAGAGGGCGCATCTGTACATGCCCAAGCTGAAGGAGAATGACACCCACTGCATCGACTTCCTCTACTCGCTCTCCAGCCGGGACGGAGCCAGCCCGGGCACGCTCAATATCTACATCAAGGTGTGTGTGTGTGTGTTTGTGTGTGAGACAGTCTGCTGCTCTCCGAAATCCATTCTTGTTGATACCTACTGTTTTTTCTTGAAAATATAGAAAATTCTTCCCTACAAAAAAACTACTTATTTAAAGAATAATTTTTGGGAAATATACAGCTTTAAAAAAAAAATCCTTGAAAATTATAATCTTTTTTCCCTTAAAACTACATTACTTCTTTCTGTGAAAATAGCAATTTTTATCAAAATTTAAAATATAGAAAATTTCCTAGAAATAAACATATTTTTTCTTGAAAATCTGGACATTTTCCATTCAGTCTATCTTGTGTCTATCTTTAAAAATATATTTTTTTTCCCTAAAAAGTTGCATTACATTTTGGAATCTATAAATATTCTTGAAAAAAATGACAATTTTATTGTCCTGCAAATCTCGACATTTTCCCAAAGAAAACTCACTACTTTCCCCCCAAAATATACTTATTAAAAAAAATTATAATATAAAATATATAGACATCTTTTCTCAAAAATACATGGATTTTTTTTCAAAATAAACACCTTTTTTCTTGAAAATATAGAAAACTCTTCCCTACAAAAAACCCTATTATTTAAAGAATAATTTTTGGGAAATATACATCTTTAAAAAAAAATTCCTTGAAAAAAAAATCATCTTTTTAAAAAATATATTGAGCTTTTTCCCCTTTAAAAGTACATTACTTCTTTCCTTGAAAATAATGATTTTTATAAAAAAATTAAATATAGAAAATTTCCTAGAAATAAACATATTTTTTCTTGAAAATCTGGATATTTTCCATCCAGTCCATCTTGTGTCTATCTATAAAAATATTTTTTTTCCCTAATATTTTTGAAAAAATAAACAATTTTATATTCCTGAAAATCTTCCTGGGAATAAACATATTTTTTCACATTTTCCATCCAGTCTATCTTGTGTCTATCTATAAGCTCTCTTACTTGTGGGTGTTGTGTTTCCCCACGATGACATCACTTCTTTGAACGTGTGTGTCTGTGTGTTGCAGGTCAACGGTGGTGCTCAGAGTAACCCGGTATGGAACGTGTCTGACACCGTTACCGATGGTTGGGTGAAGGCTGAGCTCGCCATCTCCACGTTTTGGCCCAACTCCTACCAGGTGACCCCACTATCTCAATGGTTTGCTAACGCTACATTAACACCTCGCTTTATTAGCTACATATGACTCAGCCTTTACAATTTTCCGAGGAAGAATATTTTGTAATATTGTCAGCACCGTGTGTTGAGCCACATGTGAAGTCATAATATCAGAAACGGTAGGACTCCGTGGTCACACTTCACCGTTTCCACTGCTGAATCCTCACCGCAAGTCGTTGATATGCAGCCCGGGTCACAACACTGACAAGTACAGCCCGCTATGGATGCGTGTGTGTGGGTCAGGAGTGCACGGCCCTGCTGGCAGCCTGTCACTCTGCTGAATGTTTCAAGAGGAAGGCACACAGCCGTGAAAATAAAGCCAAGGAATATCAAGTCAGGGGATGACGACGATGAGGAGGAGGAAGAGCCGTGAGACAAATGAGGATTGATGACAAGACGACGGAGAGGCTCCATGAGACTGAAGAAGAAGTGCATTAGGACACTTGCTGACACTTTCTTTACTGGAAAACTCCCTCAGGAGTCCATCAGAGTGTGAAGTATGTGTGTGTGTGTGTGTGTGTTTCACCCATACTTGTGTTTTTCCTCTTCCCAAGGTAATATTTGAAGCAGTTTCGGTCCAGGGACATCCGGGTGTCATTGCTGTTGACGACATTCGAGTTCTGGCTCATCCATGCCGTAAGTGTGTGTGTGTGTGTGTTAATAGCTGACCCTGCACAACTGTAGCCCCACTGAGCATCATCTGTTTCTCTCAAACACACACACACACACGTAGAGAGTGATTGTGAGGCTTGCAGACAGATTGCAGGGAGGCAGGAAGAAGGTCCTAACTCAGGGTCTTCATCGCTCAAATCTGACAAGAAACTCCGCTCCAACAAACTCGCAGCATCGGCCCCCGCAGGCTCCTCCCCCTCCCACTGTTCACCCAGCCTGCCGACAACATTCCCTGTCCTCGCCTGCCTTTTTCTGTCGGCATCACACCTGAAGTCCAGTTTGTAGAGGTGGGCCTGGGTCACAAGTCAGTCTGGAACTAGACTTTGTAGAACCTGTACACCCTTGAACTTGGTTGATACTTCTTCTTCATCCCCGCCAACACCATTGTGAAACTTTTGTTCAGTGCAGTTCCCCTCCAAAACACTAGAGGCGTTGTGGTCCGTGGAATCGACTCAGTGAAGATGGTCTTAGAGGGGGAGTAGCGAGCCAGCATCTTGATGTAGGACGGGGTCACCAACCCATCCATCACCAACCACGAGACAGATAAAATGAAAGCATACATGTACCGATGTTAGAAAAGCTTACCATTTCCACATTTTTTATGCTTCATTGAATGCATCATGGGCGGCACAGTGGTCGAGTGGTTAGTGCGCAGACCTCACAGCTAGGAGACCAGGGTTCAATTCCACCCTCGTCCATCTCTGTGTGGAGTTTGCATGTTCTCCCCGTGCATGCGTGGGTTTTCTCCGGGTACTCCGGTTTCCTCCCACATTCCAAAAACATGCTAGGTTAATTGGGAACTCCAAATTGTCCATAGGTATGAATGTGAGTGTGAATGGTTGTTTGTCTATATGTGCCCTGTGATTGGCTGGCCACCAGTCCAGGGTGTACCCCGCCTCTCGGCCAAAGACAGCTGGTATAGGCTCCAGCACACCCACGACCCTCATGAGGAGAAAGCCATAGAAAATGAATGAATGAATGCATCATTGTTGCCTCATCTTCCATTATCATCAATTAGTGGCGATTCGCCATACATTTTGTACTTGAAGCTAAAAACTACGAAGCATTTTTAGGGTTTAAATCTGCATTGCATCGTGAGTGAAAGATGGCAGTTGAAGAGTGAAGGGAGCTGAATGTAATCTGATCACTACACCAGCCACTCGAAATGGGAGGAGAACTTCAACGTCAAGCTGTCAGGAGGGTTTTGGAGGGAGAGGAGCGAGTCATGTGTCAAAAAATTTTATGGACGGGGTATCTACTGTAAACATCTCACCTCGTATATTTCTGGAGTGTTTGGTTGAGAGAAATAGAAGCTCAGCTGATTTTGGACCACCCTCAAAATCAGTAAGTGATGTTTTGTTCTGCTGCGTGAAAAGAGTCACGTCTGTTTCTCCAATGTTTGCTGCAGGGAAGGCGCCTCACTTCCTGCGTCTCCAGAACGTGGAGGTGAATGTGGGCCAGAACGCTTCCTTCCAGTGTACGGCCGGAGGAAAGTGGTCTCAGCATGATAAGCTGTGGCTCCAGGTCGGTACCATACCTTCACTCGTGCTGACCACTCTTGTCTGGTCCGCCAAGGACATGTTGTATTTTTACATTTTTACAGTAATCCCTTTTGCTTTTCATTGCTTCACTGTTGAGACAATAGCCACCGCAGGAAGTACTGTATACAACAGGAAATTAAAAAAAAGTCATGTGTGAGACTCTATTATGACTTTTATGTCTTATTCCTATATATGTCGACTGTATTGGGAATAGGAGTGTAAAGGTGACATCGTCAAGAAGGCTTTAATGATGTTACAAAACACATTTAGAAAGTCAGAAACAGGAAAAATCATGTAATTTATGAGTTATTTATTAATCAATCAATTAATCCAATAACTAATTTAATTCATATTATTAAGAATAAAAACGTTGTAATCTAATGTCTAATGTAAACAAGGATCAATAACATTTTAATATTATGAGGAAAAATGATGTCATTTTAGTGGCATAAAGTTGAAATAGGAATGAAAAACGTTATTTAATGTTGCCATAGTATGGAAACAAACAAAAGAAAAAATAAAGTTGTCATTTTTACAAAATGTCACAATGTTACAAAAATGTAGTCAAAATATTATGGGAATAAAAATATTTCAAAAACATTTCCAAGATGATAAAATGGCAATTTTATGCGAATAAACTTGTGACATTAGAGGAAAAATAATGTAATTCATGAATTATTTATTAATCTAATCAATTAATAACTAATTTAAAGTCATATTATTAAGAATAGAAAAGTCGTAATCTAACAGGGATCAATAACATTTTAATATTATGAGGAAAAATGATGTCATTTTAGTGGCATAACGTCGAAATACAAATGAAAAACGTTATAAAAAATAAAGAAAAAATGAAGTTGTCATTTTTACAAAATGTCACAATGTTACAAAAATGTAGTCAAAATATTATGGGAATAAATTATGAAAAAAAAATTCCCAGATGATAAAATGGCAATTTTATGCAAATAAACTTGTGACATTAGAGGAAAATTTATGTAATTTTTGAATTATTTATTAATCTAATAAATTAATTTAATAACTAATTTAATCTATTTGTTTTAGTAATATTGGTAACAAATAAAACAAAATAAAGTTGTAATTACTGGAAAATTTGGTTTGGGAAAAATGTATGGTATTATGGGAATAAAGTCAAAATTTCATGAAAATGTAGGATTTATTACGATTTACAAGGTATGTCCAAAAAGTATCGGTTCTGATAATTATGGGCTTGATATCAGCATAAATATGGGGTGATATCGGTAGGCATTTAACTTTTAAGGAAAGCCAATGTAGAGCATGTAGCACAGATGTTAAAACGCCACATAGCAATGTAATAAGTAGATACAAACACACAAGACACTACCACCGAATAATGCAGAATAACCAACATCTATGTAAACATGTAACTTATTAGCAATTTCACAAAGAGGAACGTTTAAATATTTTGAAATTACAAAAGACACAAATAATAGGATTTTGTCTTAGCATATCTTCATGTGTTGCATCCTTTCATTTTTCACCATGTCGTCGTCCCTGGAAAAATGTTTGGATCCCCCTGTCTAACTCCAAAGCTACGGAATCCTACTTTGTAGGAATTGACTTATCAGGTCAGGTCTGGAACTAATTAAGCGCCTTACGGTAATACCATCTTAACTAACTTAACTTTATGTGCGTTGTTATGAATTCTAACAAATGGCAAATGGAACCATATTTCATCATTTATGCTAATTGCTAAGAAAAAAACCCAGGCAGTGTTTTGGACCACCTCAGCGTTCCCAGCTGTAATTCAAAGCTGATTAAAAAGCGTTTGTCGTGTTTTGCACCAATGACTCCATCTGTTTGCTTTCCCGCCTGCATTTATGTGACCAGCATGGAGATCCGGCGTGCGTACAAAACACTACTATGACGTGTGGGTGGGTTGTGGGGTGTGCTTCTGCAATAGATCCCTATGTCCATCTCTCTGTCCGTAGTGGATGGTCTGCTTCATCGTCATGGCAACCGAACACAATAACAATAACTATATGGCCCCCCCTATGTGGCCCCATTGGCTAACATGGACGCTTCTGTGGTTACAGCAGTGGAACGGGAAAGACACGGCGCTCATGGTCACCAGAGTGGTCAACCACCGACGCTTCTCGTCCACCGTCAGCGTGGGCGACACGTCACAGCGTAGCACCAGCCGCTACCGTTGCGTCATCCGGACAGAAGGTGGTTCGGGAGTGTCCAACTATGCCGACCTCATCGTTAAAGGTCAGTTTCGGGCAAATATGCATCAACAGTCGTTGAAGATGTTTGCAAGCATTGTTGCAGTCTGAGCAAGCAGACCAGCACCATGGACAGCACCACGGCTGATAGAAACCCCTAATGCAGCAAACACTGTACAATAACAATATTCATTCATTCATTTTCTACCGCTTATCCTCACGAGGGTCGCGGGGGGTGCTGGAGCCTATCCCAGCTGTCTTCGGGCGAGAGGCGGGGTACACCCTGGACTGGTGGCCAGCCAATCACAGGGCACATATAGACAAACAACCATTCACACTCACATTCATTTGCCCTTGATGATAACATAAATAGTTTAATTTAAGCAATGATATATACTGTAGCAAAATCGCTTATATTTTTACATCCATCCATCCATTTTCTACACCGCTTATCCTCACGAGGGTCACGGGTATGCTGGAGTCTATCCCAGCTGGTACACCCTGGTCGTATATTTTCACATGATTAACTATAACATTGTATATCCAAAAATTGTTACTCTTATGAGCTATTTTTGTTGTCATCGTTATATTTGTCAAAACAACTGAGCCTTTAGATGGCATTCAAGGCATTACGAGGCATTAAAAGGAACACAAAACTGAAGAAACAAAGTGGTCTAATTAATTGTTTTTCCCATTATTACTTTATTCTCATAATATTTTGAATTTCTTCCCACAATTGTGTAACTTTTTCCACAAAAAATAATAAAAAAATGTATCATAATATTACAACTTGTAGAAAATAACACCAATAATTTTAAATATTTCAACTAATTTTTCCTAATAAAAATAAAAAAATATTTGTGTAAAATTGTGGCTTTTTTCTCTCATTAGAAAAAACTTTTATTCATTACTTTTATTTATTCTTGTAAAATTACAGTTGTTTTTTTTATTTCTGCTTTATTTCTTCCACTTATATAAACTTTCTTTTTGTAAATGTTATTCTCGTAACTATGCCTTTATTCTCATAATATTTTGACTTTGACTGTTATTTTCTGCAAACACATTTTCCAAAATTTACAACTTCATTCATGTTGTTTCTAATAATATTACCACTTTTCAACAATCATTTTTCTTCAATATTTCATCTCTGTGCGACTAAAATGTCATTATTTTTCTTCCTAATATTCTTTTTATGAAATGTTAGATTGCATATTTTTCTTTTAATATTTTCACTATAAAATTTGTGTTGTATCTTCTATTTCTGCTGTTTTTTTTTTTTTTGTATATTATCCAACTATTTAAACTTTCCTCAAAATGTCTTATTTTCTTTTTAAATGATAGCATAATATTTCTTATTTTATTCTCATAACATGAAAATATTTTCTCCAATCAAATTTTCTAAAAATTGCATGGTTTGTTTCTCATAATATTCTCAAAATATTCAACTTTATGCTATTGAAAGAGTGGCATTTTTGCTGATAATATTATTCTCGTAAGATGCAGACTTTTTCTTGTTTGATTACAACTTTTTTTGGCTTTGTATTTATCCTCTAAAAATTAGTTTTTTTTTACCATTTCTGCTGTTAATTGTTTGTTAATTTATGTCATGTTTCTTCCATAAATTCCAACTTTATTTTGTTTTGTTGTTTCTCGTGATATTAAGACTTTTAAGAAACAGTGTGTCCTATATATTTGAAGAGGGGAGAAGATGCAAGTCCCATGTGCACACACACGCTGCCCTGGGCACACCTGGATGAAGGCAGCACTAATTAACCTCCATTTCGCTTAGCCACCCAGGAGGACACACAAACACATGCAAACCCAAACTGCACACAACACGCACACAAACTCAGGTGACAAAGGTGCACTCTGCATGAAAACAGGGAGATACACACACACACACACCTAAAATAATTCACAAATGGAGCACAACAGGGAAAAAGTACAGACAGATTTAGCAACACACTCAGGCTGTGTGTGTGTGTGTGTGTGTGTGTGTGTGTGTGTGCATGATATTGTTCACTGATGGCATCATGGACTATTCCCCCTGGCAGTACGCATGGCACCTGAGCTTCACACACGTACGCCGAGGCAAACACACATTCACGCACACACACACACACACACACACACACACACAGGGTGCATGAGTGTGTGTTGCGCTAACAGATGGTAATGACACTTCGGGTCCCTGAACTCATCAAAATGTGGCACGCTCACACACACACACACACACACACACATGCGGCAGCTTTGCCACCAGATGCAAACATCCTTCACAGCCAATAAAAGGTTAACTGCGTCATTTATAGCAAATATTCACTGGCTCTTATTATTTCATTGCAATTTTCATTCCATTTCAAACCATAAATGTCAGCCAGGAAGTTGAAGCGTTGTGTGAAATGTCTTTGCACGTTAGCAAACATTTTAAGAAACCGAAACACACACCAGGACATTTATTAGGTACCCATTCAACCTCATGGGCCAGAAATACTCATAGTGGAGGGAGGGGCTTGAGGAGGCTCTTGCAATAGTGCTATACCAGTGGTGTCTAAAGTGCAGCCCGCGTGCCATTTGCAACCTACAGCTTTTTTTTCCATTCTAAAAATGTAATTTTACAAGAAAAAAGTCAAAATATTAAGTTAATGTTAATAATGTTAACTGTAACTGATGTTAAATGTTAACTGTAAGTATTATATGAAATACAATGTTCAAATTAATGTCATTTTTGAGTCATAATGTTGTGAGAATAAAATATTATGGGAATATGACTGAAAAATGGAAAGAACACGAGTAATTTTGCAATCTCTTACAATCTGATGAGAGAAAAAGCTGTGAATTCATGGAAATAAAGTAATAAGCATCACTTTAATGGCATAAAGTTGAAATATTAATATATTATAATTTATAATATATTGGCAATAGTGCTATACCAGTGGTGTCTAAAGTACAGCTTTTTTTCATTCTAAAAATGTAATTTTACAAGAAAAAAAGCTTCAAAAAAGTCAAAATATTAAGTATGATGCTAACTGAAATGCAATGTTCAAATTAATGTCATTTTCAAGTTATAATGTTGTGAGAATAACGTAAAATATTATGGGAATATGACCAGAAAATGGAAAGAACACGAGTGAAAAAAATTGTAGAATAAAGTCAAATTATTAAGAGAATAAAGTTGCAATCTGATGAGAGAAAAAGCTGTGAATTCATGGAAATTAAGTAATATGCATTTAATGGCATCAAGTTGAAATATTAATATATTATAATATATAATATATTGGCAATAGTGCTATACCAGTGGTGTCTAAAGTACAGCTTTTTTTTCATTCTAAAAATGTAATTTTACAAGAAAAAAAGCTGCAAAAAAGTCAAAATATGAAGTATGATGCTAACTGAAATGCAATGTTCAAATTAATGTCATTTTTGAATCATAATATTGTGAGAATAAATTAAAATATTATGGGAATATGACCGGAAAATGGAAAGAACACGAGTAATTGAAAATAATTATAGAATAAAGTTAAATTATTAAGAGAATAAAGTTGCAATCTGATAAGAGAAAAAGCTGTGAATTCATGGAAATAAAGTAATATGCATTGCTGTAATGGCATAAAGTTGAAATATTCATAGTACAGCTTTTTTTCATTCTAAAAATGTAATTTTACAAGAAAAAAAGCTGCAAAAATACAGTACATGGTCAGTCAGGAGTCTCCAGTCGCTAGCTTATAAGCTACCAGTAGCTCCTAACCACTTTTCAAGTAGCTCTCCAAAGACTTTATTCATTTATTATCAACTCCCAAAACGACAAAATTAGAAAATGGGATTTGGCAGTTGTCCGGAAGTCCTCTGGAGGACTGCAGGAGTGTGACCAATCACAGGTGAGCGGGCGTGACCAGAGGCGGGTTATGGGAGGAATAAACTAAAACAGACTGTTTTGGAAATTCATGGAATTGCAGCCAGAATAGGTGGAGATTCTGGAAGATCTATAAAGTTTGTGAGCTTGTTATTGTGTGTAGCTACTCTATAGGAGTCCACGACTCAATACAAAGGGACCAAAATAGGTCTTCTTTCTTTTATGATGAGGAGAACATAATGTCATTTCAACAGAAAATTGGAAATTAATTCATTCATTCAATTTCTACCGCTTTTCCTCACGAGGGTCGCGGGGTGCTGGAGCCTATCCCAGCTGTCTTTGGATGGGAGGCGGGGTACAACCTGGACTGGTCGCCAGCCAGCCAATCACAGGGCACATATAGACAAACAACCATTCACACTCACATTCATACCTATGGACAATTTGGAGTGGCCAATTAACCTAGCATGTTTTTGGAATGTGGGAGGAAACCGGAGTACCCGGAGAAAACCCACGCATGCACGGGGAGAACATGCTCCACACAGAGATGGCAGAGGGTGGATTTGAACTGTGGTCTCCTAGCTGTGAGGTCTGCGCGCTAACCACTCGACCACCGTGCTGAAAATTAGAAATTGAGATTATTAAAAAATAAAAATTCCTACTTTCGATGATGAGCAGAGGATGGACCCGGAAACCATCAGGTTTCCATGTCTCGTGTTAAATGTAATGCTACATGTTATGTTATTTTCTACCAATAGGGGGGCGACATACTGTACAGTGGGAAGATAGAACCAAGAGGGGCGGGGTCACGACAGTAAAGCTATGATGCTGATTTGATTGATACTTTAGTTGCTGATGAAGAACAAAGAATCAGGTCTTCCGAGGAAAAGTGGGCGGAGCCAAGAATGTCATCACACGTGACAGCGACAGATCGCTGCGGATGGTGTAATTCTATGAAAGGCTAACCACATTAGCCCGCCTCCTCCGCACATCCAGCTTATTCTTCCTGCCGTTGTTGGCATCGGGATGGAACACGGCAAAGATTCCTTCCTCTTTCACAGTCTAGCGTGTTGATGACATGAGAGGCTGTTCCTTTGCTGAGGGTGCAGAGGCCAGCACGAACGAACGCAAGAGGAAATGTCTGCTTTCAGATCGTCTTTCAGGCGCTTTGCAAAGGCTAAATGTGCGTATCAGCAAAACATGCCGATAAACGACTTTCACACACGGCAGCGAGGCAGAGGTTATCCCGCCTCTCGCCGTCTCATTATTTCAACGCAATATAAAAACCTACAGAACAATCTTTGACCCCTATTTCAAGTCCGACGAGCAGCCAAACGGGTCAAAGGGTTCTCCATGTTGGTGGAGGTCACACAAGCCTTCATTTCAATGCATGGGCTTCTCTGAGGAACACACCGCAGCATTCTCATGTCAAAAACCTTGAGCTCTTACATAAGAAACGCCTTCCAAAGCAGACTTTACTATACGTACAACACAGGTGTCAAACTCAATTCCCAACATATCATTTACAGCAGGGGTCTCAAACTCAATTTACCTGCGGGCCACTGGAGCTAGGGTCTGGGCGAGATTGGGCCGCATCAGGTTTTCCCAAAAAAACAAAAAAAACGCATTTATTAAAAACAGAAAAATTAATAAACTTTGCTTTGGTTACGATTGGTGCGGGGATATCAGCTGTAAGAAAAAAGGAAACTGTCGGAAATGTTTGTTTGCCTCCACCACGGCAGTTTAATGACTCCAAACCAAACCCCCTCCCAACCTAACTAACTAACTAAACTTCCCACCCACCAACAAAGACAACCATGAAACCCCAACTTCATCCCGAACGTTTAACCCCCCCCCCCCCCCCCCCACCCCAAAAGTGTCCCAAAGTTCCCCAAAGAGTCAAAAAGTTAGTCCTCAAGACAGAGGTGAAAGCCGCAGTTCCACTCACGGACGCGCATCCACCTGTCAGTCCATCCCGGAGTCCGGAGCCTTGCGCAAAGTCCAAAAGCTCAAGCGGAGAGAAGGGAAATAAAATTAAGTAAATCAACACATCGGTTAGACCACCCTCGGCCATCTCTGTGTGGAGTTGCATGCCCCCCCCCCCCAACTTCCAAAAACATGCTAGGTTAATTAGCGACTCCAAATTGTCCATAGGTATTAAGTTGAGTGTGAATGGTTGTTTGTCTATATCCGCCCTGTGATTGGCTGCTAGGGTGTACCCCACCTCTTGCTCGAAGACAGCTGGGATAGGCTCCAGCACCCCCCGCGACCCTCGTGAGGAAAAAGCGGTAGAAAATGAATGAATGAATGCATGAATGGAATATATCACATGTTCTTCATATATCAAATACATTGCTTTATAAAAATTGCATATATTTGAAAACGACATCATATTTATACTGTATATCACATATATTTATAGATGACATCATATTTATACTGTATTTCACATATATATCATATTATCATACATGTTCTTCATATATCAAATATATCACAGCATGTAGATGTATCACATATGTTTATAAATATTGCATATATTTGAAAATGGCATCATATTTATAATGTATTTCACGTTTATTTATAGATGCCACCATATTTATGTTGTATATCACATATATATCATATTTATACTGTATATCACAGATGTTTATTTGTAAAGTTGCGGCCTATATGGCCCTTGCTGTAAAAAAGTTATGCCCCCCCCCCCACCCCGGGATGTGGCTGGACTGTGTTGTGTGGATGCCTCACACTGTGTAGTTGCACTGCAGTAAAACTGCCTTTTGTGTCATTATGCTGTTGTGTGAGTGTGTATGTGTGTGTATGTGTGTGTGTGTGTGTTGCCTGCCTGCCAGAGATAAGACTCAGCGGGGCGTAGCTCAGATTCACAACTGTCACTCTCAGAGGTGTATATGCGTGGTGTGTGTGTGTGTGTCTGGGTGGTCATGAACCTGGGTATGGTTCAGAAATAACTCCCTGCAGCGTGTTTGTGTGTGTGTGTGTGTGTGTGTGATTCCTTGCCCACATACTGTACATCTTCTATATATTCTACCAGAACAAAAAAATAAAAAAAATCAATAGGAGCGTGGACACAGTACGACTGGTTCTGCGGAGGCCGGGTGGGCTCAGCCGTCCACCCACAGTCTCCACAAATAAAACCCTGCACGCTAGCGCCACCACAAGGCAACTCTTGCTGTTGAGTGCACACACTGTGAAGCACAACAACATGCAATGCACTGACAGAACGGTGAGTCCACAGTGTCGAACACGTAGCATCCTGAATAGTCACCGTTTTGCCGAGGTAGCAGAAGGGGAGGGGTGAACTGGAGTGGTTGCAATTCACCACTAAAAAAGGAGAGAAGAAGAAATGGGTAGATATGGTGATGTCAAGTTCACAGTGTACTTACTGAAGTGTACTCACATAAGTATTTGATGATTGGTATTCTATGGCCGTCACTCTTTCTTTCATGTGCATCATCCTGCATGTGTGTGTGTGTAAGTGCAGAATAGGACACTTCTTAGAGAATTTGTGAGGAGACGTATAAGTAATGCATGAGCAGGTATGAGGTGTGGGGGATGACTGAAGGAGGCGCAGGAGGAGCAGAGGGGTGAGGGTGAAAAGTTGAAAGCAATGGAGGATGCGGATGATGATGATGATGATGTAAACACCAATGGAAGTGTCTTCAAACTGCTGAGCTCGCCCAGCCCAAGACATGCTCCGATGTGGACGCTCTCATGTCCGCTAGACAAGGGCATCGACATATTAGAAACAGGAGGATAATAATGGAACAGGAATGATGATAATATACATTGTCCGCCTCATCTCATCGGTGTGTGTGTTGCACTGTCAGCAACACACACACACACACACACACACACACACACACGTCCAGTGAACCCTCGGCTGAGACATTAACAGTAAAAAAGAAGCACAGTGTCCTTCTTAACCCTCCGGGCGTCGTAACACGACTCACTTTTTACATTTTTTTTTGTTGCACCCCACTGTAAGCCCACCCCACTAAGATGAAACCAACACTATTTACTCCCAACACACACACACAAACACAGAGTGTTGATTTTAGCAACAGTGTGACTTCAGCAGAGAGTAAACGGCAGCCATCAACTCCTCCAGACATTCGCAGGCAGCTGCTGTCAATCAAACACACCAACACACATAGCTTCAACACACACATCACTGTGTTTTCTCCAAATAAAATGACACTAATGAAGTAACAAGGAATCAAGTTCATAGTTTTCCCATCACTGTAGCAAGCTAGCTAGAATTATCCACCTAGTTTCTGGTCTTTGGACTCCAAATCTGACTTTTACTACAGTGACATTTTGTTGTCAAAGAAGACCTATTTTTCAAATAAATTTTTCATCCCTTAATATAAATTCTGGGACACACACACAGAAAACTGTCTAGATCATCCAGAGTATGCACCTATTCCAGCTGTATTTCCTTGAATTAATTCATTCCACCCACAACTTCGCTGTGATTGGTCCCACTCATCTTCTATAGCTTACAGCTTGTTCCCTGGCACGCCCATATAAGGAGTGAGCCTGTGTTAGAAAAAAGTATAAATAACAATAACAATAACAATGCAGACACGTCATCAAAACCTCATAGGCAGGTTTTTCAGAGTGTCAGGCACATTTCAATGCAACCAGCAACCACTGTTGAATGTAAGCATCTCAACCAGCATATGCATTTTTGTCACCTTTGATGTCAGATCAAAGTCGTCACGCATAATGTGAACTCAACCTACACTGGGGTGGGGGGGTCATTTGAAGGGGACCCCCACTGGGTCCAAGAATATTTGCTTCAACTCTTGTTATTGTTTTCATTATTAACTGTTGAATTCAGACTGCATGCCTTTATATAATGACAAATGGCCACAGAATAGCATAAAAATTCCCATCTGAAAACAATTATTACATTTTCTAACCTATTTAATCACATTATCAAAACATTCAGCTCAGGCTATTGATGTTCCACACCCCCCACATTCCCACTTTCCTTGGAATTCCACACTTTCCAAACACCAGTTTCCTTTGATCTAACAAATTGTTACTACTTCCACATTGTAAATTTCCACAATTTTTGCAATTTAAAATAAATGGACATATTTAGTTCATTCATTACATCAAAATTTCCACATCTTAAAATGTCCCCCAAAATTCCACATTTTCTGGCCCGTAAAGTCCCATAGAAATAAATTGCCTTTCTCAAACCATTCCGGCGCCAAACCATTGGGGCTGTCTATTCCTCACGTTCCATCAATTCCCACTTTTTCCCCAATTCCACGTCCTTCATTTGGGCTCTTCAGCTCAGCATTCACACCCAATTTCCACACAAATTGCCCTCTCTAGTTTGTTTTATTGTTCTCGCTCATTCTGGAAATGACATCTACATTGGAATTATTCTCAGTGGATTGTTACACACACACACACGCACACACACACACACAGTATAAAGGTGTGTGTGCATGTGTGAGTGATTGACAGCTGGCTCACTGGGCCTGCAGACTTCATCCATAATTCTATTCATAAATATTCTGATGCGGTCTTGAGGGAAGCCAAATATTCGGGTCAGTTCACCTTCTCCCACATGTTAATACTGTCAGCTAGTATATAAATATAAATATGAATATATGTCTGTGTGCTTGCAATGGAAGCAATAAAGCAAGCAAATGCTTTTAGAGTTGACAGCCTTGTTTTTTTTTTCAAATGAGAAAGTCAAGTTGCTGTCAACAAAATGACAAATGAGTTTTCTAACCAAGCACTTTCACTTATCCAACGTCTCCTTTTTTTTCATTTTGGCGTATTTAAAGAGAGACGCACATGTCTCCCTTCAGTTCACATTAGCATCATTTAGCATTGTGGCGTTGACAGCTGTAGCAGCAGGAAAGATCTGTACAGTGGATCCCGCCCCCTTTTTGCAAATCAGCAAGCAAAGTCGCGACGCTTGCTCCAAAAAAATACTTTTGTTAGAAAGCAGGTAGTTTATCCTGCAGAAAACACATCTCATTCCAACAGGCACTTATATTGCAAATGTTGATCAGAAAGTGGACGAGGACGTCAGCTAGCACCAAAGTTTGGAGGCGGAGGAGTAAGCCGTATGTCAAATTAGTAAGATTAAATTATGCAGAAAATAATATGAACAAGGGCTGCACGGCGGTCTAGTGGTTAGCGTGCGGACCTCATAGCTAGGAAACCAGAGTTCAATTCCACCCTCGGCCATCTCTGTGTGGAGTTTGCATGTTCTCCCCGTGCATTTGTGGGTAACATGCTAGGTTAATTTAGCGACTCCAAATTGTCCATAGGTATGAATGTGAGTGTGAATGTCTTACTGAGAACAAACACTTTGCTAACAGCACTCGATTCATCACACTGCAACTTAAAACTCAAAATGTGTATAAACAAATACACAAACATGCCCCAAACATGCCGAATGGTTAGCATGTAGGCCACACAGTTAGGAGATCAGGAAGACGTGGGTTTTCTCATTGTGGAGTTTGCATGTTCTCCCCAAAACATGCTAGGTTAATTGGCCACTCCAAATTGTCCATAGGTATCAATGTGAGTGTGAATGGTTGTTTGTCTATATGTGCCCTGTGATTGGTTGGCCACCAGTCCAGGGTGTACCCCGCCACTCGCCCCAAGACAGCTGGGATAGGCTCCAGCACCCCCGCGACCCTCATGAAGATAAGAATGAATGAATGAATAATATGAACAAATGTTTTCTTTCTTCCATTTTGTAGCGCCGCCCACTCCCATCGCCCCACCCGAGCTCCTGGCGGTGGGCGCCACCTACCTGTGGATCAAACCCAACGCTAACAGCATCATCGGCGACGGGCCCATCATCCTGAAAGAGGTGGAGTACCGCACCACCTCGGGAAACTGGGCCGAGACGCATGTGGTGGACGCCCCCACCTACAAGCTCTGGCACCTGGACCCCGATGTGGAATACGAGATCAAGGTCTTGCTGTCCAGACCTGGAGAGGGAGGAACGGGTCCCCCGGGACCGCCGCTGGTCACCAGGACCAAATGTGCAGGTAAGAGTCTTCCTGTTTGCTCGTCAGGCTTGTGATTGGCTGAAATGGAAGCACGCTCACACCAGCAAGGACGAAAAAGGGACAAGAACATATTTCCTTCGTCTTCTCTGAGAGAATCAAAGATGAGGATAATTGGGACATTAGGAAGCTGCTGGGAGATGAAGGCGGGGTGGGGGTGGGTGTGAGGGCAGGTTGGGGCAATCATGGCAAATAATGATGATGCCGGCGGGGGTGTGGAGTGCTCCTTCATCTGATCAAGTGGCCGCTTGTCACATCTTCATCCCCGCACACTTCCTGTCGTCTTGCTGCGTCTCAATTTGCACACTTGCCAACTTACACTCAGTGTACTCGCACTTAGTCTTTTGAGTGCATTAGTGCTTTCACACTAAGAAGTACTGCAAAATGCAGTACATTGCATTTCAGGATGCACTCCAAAAATAGTCGCCATCTTGCCTTGATAGCGTAGTGGTGAACGACAAGGTATTTTAGTCTAAAAGTACGGGAAAAAGGAAAAACGGGAAGTTGGATGGAAAAACACATTTTATGGATACTTTATTGAAATTTATAAATTAAAATTAAAATTAAAATTAAAATTAAAATTAAAATTAAAATTAAAATTAAAATTAAAATTAAAATTAAAATTAAAATTAAAATTAAAATTAAAATTAAAATTAAAATTAAAATTAAAATTAAAATTAAAATTAAAATTAAAATTAAAATATTTTTATTTTTATTTTTATTTTTATTTTTATTTTTATTTTTATTTTTATTTTTATTTTTATTTTTATTTTTATTTTTATTTTTATTTTTATTTTTATTTTTATTTTTATTTTTATTTTTATTTTTATTTTTATTTTTATTTTTATTTTTATTTTTTAATTAATAAAAAATAATTAAATTTAAATAAATTTGTTAAAATTAAAATTAAAATTAAAATTCAGGAAATGCACTAAAACAATATGTAGTATTATACATGTATTATACACTGGTCACGTGGTGCCAGAAATATTAGCCACCATAAGTCCAGGAACTAAAAAAAGCAAAAAAAACAACAACAAGGAACTCTCCCAATGTCTTATTTTTTCTTATTATGTCTACTATATTGGATAATAGGAGTGTAAAGATGACTATAGGGTTGTTATTTCAAGTCAGGAGTTCTCTAATGATGTTAGGAAACTTAGAAGGTGGCGAATACGTTCTGTATTCTCTATGAAAGTATTTCATTTACACATAAGGAATCCCATCAGGTCTGTAACCAGTTCACCGCAATAGAAGAGGGATTACTGCACATAGTTTAGACGACAGTGACCAAATGTCCTCTTTTTTCTACCTTGTCCTGGTAAGTGATGAAAATATCCCGGTTGTCATTGTTTCCATTTGAGTGTCTTTTTCAATTTGTGTTGCCAAAAAAGCCAAAGAAAAAGCCAAAGATAGTCCTTGCCTAGATTAAGCCTGATAGAATCGGGGGTGTCATATCTCCCAAGTTCTTGCGATTCTTTAAGCACCGCTCAAACAAACCTGCTGCCACTTCCTGTTTACAAAAGAATAGATGCTGGCTGATGGGAAGTGATGGTGAACAGAGTTGCTGTGTTCAGTGTGTGTGTGTGTGTAGTAGAGATGAACATGTGTTTCAAGGCTATTTGCACTGTGTTAAGCTGTCACAACCATTCACAGGATGGTGTGTGTGTGTGTGTGTGTGTGTGTGTGTGCGTGCGTGTGCATGTGATGGTATTGGAGCAGGCAGGTATGACAGGTGTTTTAAAGCCTGCTGGCTATGAGTAGCTTTGGTGTGTGTGTGTTCCTGGTTGTGTACCTTTTGTGTTTCTCTCTGTGTTCATGTTAGCATCTTTAACTGAGCCAAACATAAAATACATAAAAGCATAAATTATTATGAAGTTGAAAGGAAGAGGACAGTCATTCTTCATTTGTGGTGGATAATTGGTTTCAGACCCGACTGCAAAGTAGCGTTCCTTATTTATAAATGGAATATTTTGGAATAGAAAACCCATTTGCCACCTTCTGAATACTCTTTTTAACATTGTTAGAGACCTCTTGACATCAAATTACATCGCTATAAGAGAATAAGACGTAAATAAGCCTTCACATGTTAGTGTTGGGAGAGTTTTCTACACAGCGTACTTCCTGTGATGCTATTGTCTCATCAATGTCACATTAATGACACCTAGTGACCACTGTAGAGTACTACATATCATAACAAAGGTGTTTGAAAGCGTCTACTGAATGCCTTATATATGTATTTTATTTCATTCAGTCACTTTTATGCTTGAAAATACTTCATTTGGGGCAGAAAACATGGAACAAAGCAAATAACGTTCTCCTTATTTCTAAAATCACAGGAAAGTGAGGCTGAAGTGTAACAACACAGCACTTGTTCAATGTTCCCCTAAATATACAACATAAGGTGGCCAGAAATATTTCAGTATTGAACAAAGCAAAATTTGTTCTCAATCAGAAATCACTCCACACTCTTTATTGCTCTCTGGTTCTACCATATCTTACTTATTGTGTGGAAATATGGGCTAATAACTATAAAAGCAATCTTCACTCGCTAAATGTACTGCAAAAACGGTCAGTAAGGATAATTCATAATGCCGCCTACAGAGAACATACTAACTCCTTATTTCTAAAATCACAAATACTTCAACTTGCTGATATAGTTCATCTTCAAACAGCTAAAATAATGCATAAGGCTAAAAATAACCAATTAGCTAAAAATGTCATCCAATACTTCTCTACAAGAGAGGAGAAATATGATCTCAGGGAAGAACATTTGAAACACTTATATGCTAGGACTACGTTATGCTAGCCATAGCATTTCAGTATGTGGAATCAAACTATGGAATGGATTGAGTAAGGAAATCAAACAATGCACAACGATGAGCCAATTCAAGAAACAATACAAGCAGTTGATGTTTGCTAAATACAAGGATGAAGAGTCTTGAACCAGTCATGATGTGCTATATATATCACTATATTGACACTTACTATGGTACCCATTATGTCATTGGATGCTCATATCACCTTGTACTTCGGTATGAGGTACATTATTAAAAAACAAACACCATAAACTGTATTATGGAAAGCAGGAAGTGAACAAATGTAACAGTCACTGATTGTAAAAGTACCAGATGGAGGGGTAGGATTTAATAAGCTTTGCTTCTTCCTACTCCTTTTGGACATGTGGAACTGGGAACTGATTATGGGATGCACTCAATTGTAATCTGATGCATGTTCAAATGAAAAAGAACCATGGCCATGACCATTACCATTTCCATTCCCATTCCCATTCCCATTCCCATTCCCATTACCATTACCATTACCATTACCATTACCATTACCATTACCATTACCATTACCATTACCATTACCAAATGTGCACACTTTTGACTAATCAACCACCAGACATCAGGATTTATTAATTACTATATTTGCTAAAAACTGTGAAGCAGAAAACTCGGACGCGCTACATGGTGAGGGATTACTGTAAAGCGGGGGTCACATCTTGTGTACTTGTGCACATGGAAACCCGCATTGTGATTCACAGCTTTCCAAGCGCGCTGACCATTTTTTGTGGAATGCTTCCCATTTTAGTTATGAAACAACATGTTTGAGACTCTTGGTATGCCAAGTAATGAACATAGTAGAATAATAACAATGACATGTTTTATTTTGTAGCAACTGCAGATGTCTTTATGTGCTATTCATCAACCATCACGTGGTGCATACATATGACATGATCCTCTATTCTCCTGGAAATCCATATAGGATTTTTATTTTTTAGCATTACCTGAATAAAATAGCCTTTTAATTCCCCAGCTGGCCATAAATCCTCCATTTTTCTGCGCTTCCTCCTGCTGCTTTACGGACAGCAGATGTTAATGTGAGTGCTGGCTAACTGGTCTCCATGACGCTCACATATGCATCCATAAATGATACACACCCATAAAAATCTTAATGTAAGTGTTGGCTCCTCCGCAATAAAGATGCTCTTCTCTGATTTGACTTTTCACCAAGGTGAGCAGCAGATGCTCGCTCAACCTGGCTCTCATGGACATACCAAACATGAAACACACAACAAACAACAGTTTGGTTTAAGTCATCGAAATGTGTGGCAAAATCATCTTATTCAATAAGAGAATATGATCTTATTGAATTATTGTGGGTTCATTTATTTATTTTTTATTTTTTTATTTTTTGGTGTGTCAAGGGGAGCTGCTAGCTCTCAAACAAGCCAGGTTTTTTGAGAATGAGACTTGAGAATTTTTTTATATTAATGTAATTTATTTATTTTATTCATTTATTTATTGGGCACCTGGTTAATTCAATTAATTTATTATGTTTTTTTTATCCATTGGAGTTTTCAAATCAATTTTTATTATTAATTTTTCGATATTTTTTGTCAATTTAGTATTTTTTTTCTTTAATTTCTTTATTCATTTCTTTATTCACCTGGTTAATTTAATTAATTTATTAGGGTTTTTTTTATCCATTGGATTTTTCAAATCAATTTTAATTTTTAATTTTTCCAGAATTTTTTTTTGTCAATTTAGTATTGTTTTCTTTAATTTCTTTATTCATTTCTTTATTGGACACCTGGTTAATTCAATTAATTTATTATGTTTTTTTTTATCCATTGGAGTTTTTAAATCAATTTCTATTATTAATTTTCCCTTTTTTAGTCAAATTTGTATTTTTTTCTTTAATTTCTTTATTCATTTCTTTATTCACCTGGTTAATTCAATTAATTTATTATGTTTTTTTTTATCCATTGGAGTTTTCAAATCAATTTTAATTTTTAATTTTTCCAGAATTTTTTTTGTCAATTTAGTATTGTTTTCTTTAATTTCTTTATTCATTTCTTTATTCACCTGGTTAATTCAATTAATTTATCATGTTTTTTTTCTCCATTGGAGTTTTCAAATCAATTTTTATCATTAATTTTTTCATAATTTTTTTTGTCAATTTAGTATTTTTTTCTTTAATTTCTTTATTCATATTTTTTTTTTCTAAACGTAATAAAACTTGCACCTAAGTAGACAAATTGATACAAGCTGTAAACACTGCTTGTATAGACAATGTGTGACTATTCATTCAACATAGGAAAACAGGTATACTGTATATGAGTGGAGTTATACGTTATATAAAAGTTATATAAAATAGTTATATAAAATAATACGGAATATTATCTTGTCTTGTTGTCCGTTTGAGTGAGAAGCGTGTGCTTGTCATTGTGGGGTGAGGGGGTGGGGTGTGTGAAGTTGGTCTCGCGAGCTGGAAGAGTGTGAAGCGTCGAATCGGCGGCGACAGACACACAAAGACACACACCAAGCTGCAGACTCATGGCTTTATTGGGACATGAACATGAACATGTACCATGCCGACATGCGCTCTCACGGTGTGTGCACATATATATATACTATACTATACATATACTATATACTACTACTATACTCTACTACAGTATACTATATGTGTGTGTGAGGGACAGTGCCTGTTTCCTGCGGAACATTAGTGTGCAGTTCACACTCAGCAGTGTAGCAGCTTTAATCAACACTTGACTGAGCTGTGAGGAGACGATGAGTAACGCTAACGTTAGTGTGTGTGTGTGTGTGTGTGTCTCACACAGGGAGTTTGGATGAAAGCTGTCTGAGAAATTCTAACAGAGACAAAAACATCTTAGATTAAGACAAGATAAATGGTTAGATAAATGATTATTGTTGCAAAAAGGAGAGAATAAATTGACAAATGCATGGCGATGTCACTTCCGCAAATGTGCGGATGATTCGGGATTCGGTAGTGCAGGCTCCACGACCACTCAGCGAAGTTTGGAAGCATACGGAAGAGCCGAGCGACTAACGTCAGTCCGGTTAGGTTACAAGTACTTGACACATAGTCCACGTTCTTTCTTAAGTGTCATTACTCAAACAAACTGAAACACAATTAATCTATCTTAAAAATAACTATTTCATCCTGATTAATCATAATTAATCCACTGCAACCTTAAAAGAAACATGAGTACTTACAATTCCAATCCAATCCCATAGTCCACATTCTTTCTTAAGTGTCATTACTCATACAAAATGAAACACAATGAATCTATCTTAAAGATAACTGTTTCATCCTGATTAATCATAATTAATCCACTGCAACCTTAAAAGAAACATGAGTACTTACAATTCCAATCCAATCCCATAGTCCACATTCTTTCTTAAGTGTCATTACTCATACAAAATGAAACACAATGAATCTATCTTAAAGATAACTGTTTCATCCTGATTAATCATAATTAATCCACTGCAACCTTAAAAGAAACATGAGTACTTACAATTCCAATCCCATAGTACACATTCTTTCTTACCTTTTATGAATTTTAAGAAATTTTAGTTTTTGTGTTACTACCCCAACCTTCCATAAGTGGGTCAAAAATGACCCGGTCAGGTTGTTTTCTTGAAATATCTTCCTAATTAATTTTTTTCATTATTTCATATTCCAGGTATTCCTAAAAAAAACATGTTTTTAATATCATGCCATTCACATTTTTAACTTACCTTTTATACATTTTAAGAAATTTTAGTTTTTGTGTTACTACCCCAACCTTCCATAAGTGGGTCAAAAATGACCCGGTCAGGTTGTTTTCTTGAAATATCTTCCTAATGAATTTTTTTCATCATTTCATATTCCAGGTATTCCTAAAAAAAACACGTTTTTAATATCGTGCCATTCACATTTTTAACTTACCTTTTATAAATTTTAAGGAATTTTAGTTTTTGTGTTACTACCCCAACCTTCCATAAGTGGGTCAAAAAATCAGATTCTCCTTTGGTGTTCTTCTATATTTATCTTTGACTTTCTTTGGTGTTTTGTAATAAAACAACAACATTATGCTTCAGCACGCACACACACACGCACACACACTTTGTGAACGTGTTGTTATTCCTCTATGGCAGGAACTCAAAGTGTGCTTTTTATTGGCGTCTGCGTTCTCGTCTTGTTTGAGTGTCTTTTTATTTGTGTGTTGCCTTTGTTGTTACAAAAGACTGATGTGTCTCGTTTAGAGCGGGATAAGGGGCTGTTTGGACCCTTTGTGTGTGTGTGTGTGGGGGGGGGGTATGGGGGGAACCTACGGGCTGTAGTCGTACTCACAATTAACGAAGCAGAAATTGGATCCTTTGCTGCAGCCTTGCTCTTGTGTGTTTGGATCTTATTTGAGGGCAAAATGGGAACATCTTGCTTCCTTGTCAAACTCCTACAGTGATTGTGTGTGTGTGTGTGTGTGTGTGTGCATGTGTGTGTTATAGCCCATTGGCTGACAAGATGAAAGCCATTAAAGACCACAGGTTGCGCTTTAATTGGTGCTCTTTCATAATTGGCCTGTTGGGGCAGATTTGTTTCCAGGGCAACAAGCTAGTTTCTCCGTCTCTAAAGTTAGTGTGCTCGGGGGAGGGGAGGTGGAGGGCGAGGAGGAGGTGGTGTTGATGCTAAGGGGAATTGAGGGTGATGATGCTTGGATGGAGTCAAGAGAGAAGCAATGAGGGATGAAGCCAGGGTGTCAGCACTCATTGCGTACGCTGAAACCACAACATTATCTCACACAACGTTATCCTTGTCAGGTCTTTGGCTGGAATGTGTGCGGAATAGAATGGTTCTTGTAAATACTGGAGAAGGAACAATGGGAGGATGTTGGGGGAGATACCGTACATGATGTCTTTGTGTCATTTGCATAATCGGCCGTGATGCAAAACTCAATGTAAAACAAAGCTGTTTGGTTTAAGTCATTAGAAATGTCTCAAAATCTTATTTAATAACAGAATATGATCTTAATTGACTTATTGTGGGTTGTTTTTTTGGTGTGTCAAGGGGAGCTGCTAGCTCCCGGGCGAGAGGCGGGGCATACCCCGGACCGGTCGCCAGCCAATCACAGGGCACATATAGACAAACAACCATTCACACTCACATTCATACCTATGGGCAATTTGGAGTCGCCAATTAACCTAGCATGTTTTTGGAATGTGGAAGGAAACCGGAGTACCCGGAGAAAACCCACGCATGCATGGGGAGAACATGCAAACGCCACACAGAGATGGCCGAGGGTGGAATTGAACTGTGGTCTCCTAGCTGTGAAGCCTATGTGCTAACCACCCGGCGTCTGTGCAGCCCTGGTTCAGTATATTTTTCATCAAAATAGTAGTCATGCCAATATGTTGTGTTGCTGCTGGATGTTCACAGTATCCGAGTGATACTGTCGTGGGGGTGCTGGAGCCTATCACAGCTGACTTCAGGTGAAAGGCGGGGTACACCCTGGACTGGTAGCCAGCCAATCACAGGGCACATATAGACAAACAACCATTCACACTCACATTCATACCTATGGACAATTTGGAGTCGCCAATTAACCTAGCATGTTTTTGGAATGTGGGAGGAAACCGGAGTCCCCGGAGAAAACCCACGCATGCACGGGGAGAACATGCAAACTCCACACAGAGATGGCGGAGGGTGGAATTGAACCCTGGTCTCCTAGCTGTGAGGCGCTAACCACTCAACCGCCATGCCACCCTCCTAGTTGATTTATTTAATTTATTATGTTTTTTTTCATCCATTGGAGTTTTTAAATCATTTTTTATAATTTTTCCATATTTTTTTTGTCAATTTAGTATTTTTTCTTTAATTTCTTTATTCAATATTTTTTTTCTAAACATAATAAAAGTTGCACCTAAGTAGACAAATTGATACAACCTGTAAAGACTGCTTCTAAAGACAATGTGTGACTATTCATACTGTATATGAGTGGAGACGAAATGAGGAAGGGCAGACTCGCATGCCCAGACACCCAGAGCTATTAAAATCATGTAATAAGCATGTAGAAACAAGTGGATAAATATAGCAGCAAGTCAGTGTGACGTTAATGTATACTAATATTAGCATAATGGACACATAGCATTGCTGAAACTAACCATATTTTCCCAACATAGTGTAACCGTGTTATATCACTAGCATGCTTTAATTTTGAGTATTGTGTATTGTGTATTGTGTACATAGAATGGTCATCAGCTACAGAGGCCGGTGGCTATGGCTTGCAAACGGAAAAAATCCTTAACGAAGCTAATGTGTTTCGTTATATGCAGACGGAAAAGTAACGACCAGCCATTCATTGACATTATAGTGTGAATGTGCCCCTAATATTAAATGAAATGCATAGTAAGCCCTGTGGTGGAGTAGTATGTAGTGTATGTAGCGTATGTAGTGTATGTAGCGTATGTAGCGTATGTAGCGTATAGCATGAGCTGCACGAGTGCAACGTGTGTATTTGTTTTTAACCTCTTCAACAAAGTGATACACATACACACACATAGGAATAAAACCAAGATGAATAGCATTCACTGATCGGGGCAGCAAGTGTGTATGTGTGTGTGATGCGGTCATACACAGTTGTGTGTGTGTGTGTGTGTGTTGAGCTCATTAAGAGCAGCCAGCAGACTTGAGTGACCCCTCTGTTCTTTGTCCGGCGTCTAACGAGCGATGAGAGCTGGAGGGAAGAGGAGGCTGATGAAGAGGCGCATGTAAAGTAGACGCACAGGGGGGGAGAGGGAGACTACCGTAACGCTACACAACACAACACAAGACGAAAGAGTACAAAGGCGTGGGGTGGAGATGGAGAGAGAAATCGAAGGAGGAATCATTGAGGACAAACTGACTCCATGTCTGCTTTTTGTCTGTCAAACGTACTTTTATCGCTCGTATTTTTACTGAAAGCAACGCCGACTCCTTCGCTTTCCACCTGTTCTAGCTCCACCTTTCTTTATTTCACATCCAAGCCAAATATGACACGCTGGAAGATGAACATGCTGATAGATAAACATGAACAGGTGGTCGGAATTATGCCTTATTCATTCATTTCCTATGCAGCTTAATCCTATTTGGGTCACGGGAGAATGCTGGAGCCTATCCCAGCTGACTGGCAAAATCGCATATATCGCCTAAGTTAACACCTAAAATAGAGTAATAAAACATGAAATACAAGAATTAAATTGAAATGGTAATACGGTGAAAGCTTGGTTAGCATCATGAAGTCGTTCCAGAAGGTTGCACTCTAACCAAAATGTACTCTAACCAAGGGGTTCTCAAATGGTCTCAACTTGGGAACACTTTTTCCAATGTTTGTTATTTATTGAAATCATTTTTCTTTTTATTGTTTACACACGGCGGTCGATTGGTTAGCGCGCAGACCTCACAGCTAGGAAACCAGGGTTCAATTCCACCCTCGGCCATCTCTGTGTGGACATGAACAGGTGGTCGGAATTATGCCTTATTTTCATTTCCTATGCAGCTTAATCCTATTTGGGTCATGGGAGAATGCTGGAGCCTATCCCAGCTGACTGGCAAAAATATGGAAAAATTCATAACAAATTGATTTATAAACTCCAATGGATAAAAAAAAACCCATAATAAATTATTTAAATTAACTAGGAGGGCGCATGGCGGTCGAGTGGTTAGCGCGCAGACCTCACAGCTAGGAGACCAGGGTTCAATTCCACCCTCGGCCATCTCTGTGTGGAGTTTGCATGTTCTCCCCGTGCATGCGTGGGTTTTCTCCGGGTACTCCGGTTTCCTCCCACATTCCAAAAACATGCTAGGTTAATTAGCGACTCCAAATTGTCCATAGGTATGAATGTGAGTGTGAATGGTTGTTTGTCTATATGTGCCCTGTGATTGGCTGTACCCCGCCTCTCGGCCAAAGACAGCTGGGATAGGCTCCAGCACCCCTGCGACCCTCGTGAGGAAAAGCGGTCGAAAATGAATGAATGGATGTTTACACATTTATTTAAATTGTTATAATTTTTATTTGTATTATCTTGAAGTCATTTTGAACATCCATCGATCCATTTTCAATGCCGCTTATTCTCTTTAGTTTTGGTTTAAGTACAAGGTGTCCCACGTGTGCTGTGTTAAGTGGTGATGGGATTATTAAAGGCGGCCCTTCCATCTCTGTTAGTCGAAGATGCTGTGAGATGAACACGGCCTCGTTAAAATCACCTCCACTTTGCACTTTTTCACTCGCGATCAAAGCACTGAAAGTACCAAGATCCTAACACGCTACCGCTTCCTTCCACACTTGTTTTTTTTTTTTTTTGTCAAACTTGTTTTTGTTGAACTTTGTTGTCATCTCCTGGAGGGAAAGATCACTCTCAAAGGCTTCAATTAGTATAGTTGGTATAGTTTCAATTATACTACACACTGTACTCGTCTTCCTGTGCTACTGCAGTTTGTGCCAACAGTATTTATGGTAATGGTAATGGTAATGGTTTTATTTCATTTCAACATGCATCAGATTACAATTGAGTGCATCCCATAATCAGTTCACAGTTCCACATGTCCAAAAGGAGTAGGAAGAAGCAAAGCTTATTAAATCCTACCCCTCCATCTGGTACTTTTATAATCAGTAACTGTTACATTTGTTCACTTCCTGCTTTCCATAATACAGTTTAAGGTTTTAATTTTAATTTTAATTTTAATTTTAATTTTAATTTTAATTTTAATTTTAATTTTAATTTTAATTTTAATTTTAATTTTAATTTTAATTTTAATTTTAATTTTAATTTTAATTTTAATTTTAATTTTAATTTTAATTTTTCACAACAACACAAAGTTTAATTTTCACAAATTTCAATTTCCACATACTGAAATGCTATGGCTTTTTAACGTAGTCCTAGCATATAAGTGTTTCAAATGTACTTCTTCCCTGAGATCATATTTCTCCTCTCTTGTAGAGAAGTATTGGATGACATTTTTAGCTAATTGGTTATTTTTAGCCTTATGCATTATTTTAGCTGTTTGAACATGAACTATATCACCAAGTTGAAGTATTTGTGATTTTAGAAATAAGGAGTTAGTTAGTATGTATGTATGTTAGTATGTAGTATGTTCTCTGTAGGCGGCATTATGAATTATCCTTACTGACCTTTTTCGCAGTACATTTAGCGAGTGAAGATTGCTTTTATAGTTATTAGCCCATATTTCCACACAATAAGTAAGATATGGTAGAACCAGAGAGCAATAAAGAGTGTGGAGTGATTTCTGATTGAGAACAAATTTTGCTTTGTTCAATACTGAAATATTTCTGGCCTATTTATCACTCCCGTCCTAAAATATGTATGGTCAATTGTAAGATGGCATTTAGGTACCAATATTAGGGATGCTCCAATCAGGATTTTGCACACACATATCACATAGTTGAAGTGTGGATGTATTGCCCTGTCACTAATGGAGCTCCTCAGTGCAGTGAGTGTGTGTTGGAGGGGGTGGCAGCCTCTTGTCCACCTCCTCCACCTGTTCCAGAGGACACCCCAGGACAGAGCTGGCCTTCTTATTCAGCTTCCTGTCAGCTGCCGTGATGCTGCTCCCCCAGCAGACCACACCATAGAAGATGGCAGAGTCATAAACGGCCTTCAGGAGTGCCCACTGCACCCCACAGGACCAGATCCTCCAGAGCAGATTTTTTTGTTGTCTTGTCAGTACAGTCCAGTTTACGGTTCAGATGAACACCCAGGTATGTCATCTCTCCTTGGATGTTCACTGGTGTGGGTGTGGGTGCACTACCAAAATCCACAATCATTTCCTTGGTCTTGCTGGTATTTACCACAAGGTGGTCTCTGATGCACAGTCCTCACACACACGGTGAGGTAGTCCACAATCCAGTATGTGATGTGATGGTCCACCCCGGAACGGAACATTCCATTTTATACTTGAAAAGTGGGTGTTGCATATTTGGGGATTAAACCCGCATTGTGTCTGCAGTTAACAATGGCAATTGAAGAGAGAAGTGGAGGGTTCTGGAGCTGTGTCTAGTTTAATAACTACAACAGTCACTTTTATTGGAAATGTTGATCCGAAATTGGAGGAGAACGTCAATGTCAAGCTAGCAGGAGAGTTTGGCGTGTAATTTTTCAGCATACATACGTAAGCTATATGATGAAATATATAGTTATTGTAGAAGATATGTATTATTGTTGAAAGAGACGATGACAAGTGAGTCAGCGTGCAGGCAAAGATTGACGATGGACACTTTGAAAACATTCTTATGTTCCTTTACGGCTTATCAATCCTTTTTGTTTTATGAATCCTTTCCCCTTTATGGCGTCTTTTTATGGCTGCTTTTTATGAATCCATCGTGTTGCTCGCTGCTGCTGGCTTCCGTGCAAATGTTGGAGCAAGGCCATCAGTCGTCACAATCTTTTCCTTCTGCAGTGGAGTGTTCCGCCTCTAATTGGCTGAAGGACATTATGCTAACGAGCCGTCTTCATAACTTTCCTCTCGGCCCCTCGGCCCCGCCGTGACATTTCCTCTTGGAGAACCCCCCCTCTCTCCCCCAAGCCCCCTCAGGTCACAGCCCAAATCTGTGGGCCCGTCACTCTGTCTTTGTCAGCCAATTAGAGGCCGGCTTCAGGTGCTTAACCCCCCCAGCCTGCCCGTCAATCCACTCATTATCCGGCCGACTAATGCTGCAGATCCTTCTCCTTATTCGTGATCACATCAGCTTTGATCCTTTTGATACTTTTACACTTTTACACTTCCCTTGTTACCTGCCCCCCCCTTTTATTCATCTACTCCCCCCCCACCGCCAAGACCAACGTCAACAGCGGTTATTTGAGCGATCTTCAACCCTCCAGGCGTCACATCAAACTCCCGTCTGTCAATGTGAATTAACCTGCGTCAGCACACAATAGAGGTAGCTCGATGTGGAGGAGGGGAAGTGGGGGGGGGGCAATGCAGGCTCGGTGGATATTCATGAAAAAAAAAAAAAAAGCTTGACATTATTTTTCCATCCTGCGCTAAGAAGGTCATATTTTTTTAAGAAACATGCCTTTTTGTCAATTTCAGGATCAA
The DNA here is from genome assembly GCF_030265055.1 of Doryrhamphus excisus. Classification (NCBI taxonomy): domain Eukaryota; kingdom Metazoa; phylum Chordata; class Actinopteri; order Syngnathiformes; family Syngnathidae; genus Doryrhamphus; species Doryrhamphus excisus. Next base: position 5,454,875 of record NC_080483.1, on the reverse strand, counting down.
CCGTTTAAGACCATAGCTCAAAAAAAGTAGAAATTCATTCATTTTCTACCGCTTTTTCCTCACGAGGGTCGCAGGGGGTGCTGGAGCCTATCCCAGCTGTCTTTGGGCGAGAGGCGGGGTACACCCTGGACTGGTCGCCAGCCAATCACCGGGCACATATAGACAAACAACCATTCACACTCACATTCATACCTATGGACAATTTGGAGTCGCTAATTAACCTAGCATGTTTTTGGAATGTGGGAGGAAACCGGAGTACCCGGAGAAAACCCACACATGCACGGTGGAGGACATGCAAACGCCACACAAAGATGGCCGAGGGTGGAATTGAACCCTGGTCTCCTAGCTGTGAGGTCTGCACGCTAACCACTCGACCGCCGTGCCGCCTAATGTGTAAATAATAAAAAGAAAAATTATTTCAATAAATAACAAACATTGGAAAATGTGGTCTTTGGTTAGAGTACATTTTCGTTAGAGTGCAACCTTCTGGAACGGCTTCATGATGCTAACAAAGCTTTCACCGTATTACCATTTCAATTTAATTCTTGTATTTCATGTTTTATTACTCTATTTTAGGTGTTAACTTAGGCATATGCAATTTTGCCAGTCAGCTGGGATAGGCTCCAGCATTCTCCCGTTACCCAAATAGGATTAAGCTGCATAGGAAATGAAAATAAGCCATAATTCCGACCACCTGTTCACGTTTATCTATCAGCATGTTCATCTTGCAGCGTAAACTCCACACAGAGATGGCCGAGGGTGGAATTGAACCCTGGTCTCTTCGCTGTGAGGTCTGCGCGCTAACCACTCGACCTCCGTGCCGCCCAAAAAGTAGAAATAAAACCTTTAAAAAAGGACTCAGTAACGAGTAGCTGCGTCATTCTTGTCGCGTCATCACCTCAAAGATGGGTTGATGATTGATGCCAGCTTTTCCAGGAGGCTCCAGGCGGCTGAAACTGTTGTCCAGTTTTGTAAACTAAGCTTTGCCGTCCATTCCCAAATGTTCTCAGTTGTATTTAGATCAGGGAAAGATCCAGGGTGGTCCAAAAGAGTGAGCTTAGTCCTTAGACGGGCATTGTGTTCTCTTGAAAAAGCCAGTCATTCCCGCACAGATGAGGGCCTTCAGGCATTTGGGACGCCCCCTGCAATACCTTTGCATAGCTACTTCGAAGCCCACTTAGCACCTCCTTAAGAAGCAACAGTGCAAAATATCGAAACATTTTCTATCTGGTGTCAAAGATTTAATAACAAGTGTATATGTTACATTATTGATGCTAAATGTCTTCCTGGAGGTGTTTTTAACTCATGTTTTTCTCTCTCCGACGAGGTTCTGCTTTGTAAAAAAATAATACTGCTCAAAGTATTTTTGAGCTGTTGCTGACATTTAAAAATGTCGCCTTAAACGGGTCACTTTATTACATATGTTGATCTTTTGTGCTATTGGTATTAGCTGAGGATTTCAGCATAGCTAAAGGTTTGTCATGAGGAAGATTATTATGCTTATATTTTATATGTTTATGTTTATTAAAAAAAGAGAATGGTTGCACGGCGGTCGAGTGGTTAGCGCACAGACCTCACAGCGAGGAGACCCAAGTTGAGTCTCACCCCCGGCCATCTCTGTGTGGAGGTTGTTTTTCCCGTGCATGCGTGGATTTTCTCCGGGTACTCCGGATTCCTCCCACATTCCAAAAAAACATGCTAGGTTAATTAGCGACTCCAAATTGTCCATAGGTATGGATGTGAGTGTGAATGGTTGTTTGTCTATATGCGCCCTGTGATTGGCTGGCCACCAGTCCAGGGTGGACCCCACCTCTCGCCCAAAGAGAGCTGGGATAGGCTCCAGCACCCCCTTGACCCTCGTGAGGATAAGCGGTAGAAAATGAATGAATGAAGATATACATTGGGGGCTGCACAGTGGTCGAGTGGTTAGCGCGCAGACCTCACAGCTAGAACACCCGAATTCAGTCTCACCCTCGGCCATCTCTGTGTGGAGTTTGCATGTTCTCCCCGTGCATGCGTGGGTTTTCTCCGGGTACTCCGGTTTCCTCCCACATTCCAAAAACATGCTAGGTTAATTGGCGACTCCAAATTGTCCATAGGTATGAATGTGAGTGTGAATGGTTGTTTGTCTATATGTGCCCTGTGATTGGCTGGCCACCCGAAGACAGCTGGGATAGGCTCTAGCACCCCCGCGACCCTCATGAGGAAAAAGCGGTAGAAAATGAATGAATGAATGAATATTTACATTTTAATGAAACAACTTATATTATTTGACTTTTGGGGACAAATTTGGGGATCAAAATCGTATATTGATATTCAATATAAATATATTGAGATATGAGTTTTGGTCCATATGGCCCAACTCTATTACATCACTTATGGGGACTAGTCCAAGTCACATTTTAGGACATTTAAAGTATGTCTTTTCATGTGTTAATGACAAAAAAAGCATGTTTTGTTTTATTAACAACATTGTAATTTTCAATCAATCAATGGCAGCTTCAATAAATGGGAGTTGAAACATTCAACTCATATAGTTTTCATTTTTCATTTTCCTCAGCGGCTTCTCTCTCTCTCTCTCTCTCTGTCTCATATTGCCACAACTCAATTGCCCCCCCACCCCCGTTCGCTCCTCAGCAGCCTGCAGGCTACCACCATATTAATAAAAGTAGATTTCAGGCTGATTTACTTTCTACTGTACTGTTTCAGCTCTGAGCGTCTTCTCCTTGCAGTTTATGACATTACTGAATGTCTTCATCTTGTCTCCAAGCAACCAGCATGGCGGCGCACTGAAGACCAAACGACACTCTGACCCCGCTCTGAAGAGTGACCAAACGACACTCAAACACGCGGCCCGTGGGCCAAATGTGGCCCGCAGGACACTAGTTTGAGGCCCCCGCCTTGATATGAAAGTTTAATGTTAGTGCAAGTTTGATATGGATGCTGTATGGTATCATGTACCCAGAAAAAATGATTACGTTTGATTAATGTTCATGTTAAAGGTTAAATAACTGTTAATAGTTATCCTCCCTATCCGTGTGGAAGTGGTAAGTGTTTGGCTATTTAAGTTTAAAGGAAATAACTTGAAGGCTACCGTTTTGCGAGTTAGTGTCTCAAGACCCTGCAGTTGCGCAATATGTTGTAAATAAAAAGAGTATAAATGTGACTATAGTCGTGTTTTGTCATGTCTACAGGGCTCTAATAATGCTTTGTTCATTTTAATCTGAAAAAAATAATTTGTCTACCCACCAACTACATATGGTTTCTTAAGTTTTTATTATTTGCCGTTTTATTATTATATTTATTTATTACTGATTGATTGATTGTCTTTATTCTTGATTTGTTTATTTATTTTTCATCTTATTTTGTGCAGAAAAATAAAAATTAAGATATTTGAGAACAGTGGAATGTACAGCATCCATATCAAACTTGCGCGGGCCGCACTAACTTTAAACTGTCATATCAAGGCGGGGGCCTCAAACTAGTGTCCTGCGGGCCACATTTGGCCCGCGGGCCGCGTGTTGAGACCCCTGGGTTAGAGGAATATTCCATCCCCGTTCATTTCTTTCCGTTTGAGCAAATAAACCAAATGCAATTGGAATATTTGGGTCCATGTATACTATTGACATAATGGCTATTGACGTAATATTTGCAAATGATGATTAATAAATGTTAATTATAAAAAGTGATATTGGATAATTCCTCACGGCACACCTGACCGTTTCTCAAGGTACACTAGTGTGGTGGAACATCACTGGGCTAGTTCATTATTTGCTTTAACAACAAGTTATTAGTTCCGCTATAAACGATGTTGTTCACTGAGAAATGAAAGAAAATGTCAAATTAGAGCCTATGGGGGGGGGGGACGGAAAGTTGCCCTGAGTCAGACGCTTTCAAACGAGCGCTCGGTCCCTCGCAGGGAGACGTAATTAAAATCCACTAAAAGGCATCTGCTTCTTGTCGATTTAATCCAATTTATCCGAGTCGTGAAGCCACAGGGTGTCGCTTTGTGTGCCTTTTACGACTTTTATGTGCGTCTGAGTGTTGCTGCGCATGATGAGCGTTCGGTTGGTTGCCGATGCTAATGTTTGGAGGTTGGCTGCTAATATAACATTATTCTCTAGCTCCAAATATTAGGCACAGCACTGCGGTCGCAATAATAACCAGTTGAACCTCCATGCAGTGACTGGGGTGCAGGAGGCAGGATTTGGATGTGTTGAAAATTTTCATAACTATATCTCATATATCATTGTCGATCAAGCGCAAATATTATTATAGAAATAACCTTGTCAGGACAGAAGGCAGCAGAGGAGAAGTCATTTGGAGTTTTCCATCCATGAAGAGAGAAGTCTTGCTGAGATCTAGACCACGTAGAGATGTCTGAAATAAGAGCAGGAAGCGAGTGAAATGGGAATGAGGGGGACTCCGAGAACAGAGAGGAAAATGAGAAGCGTCTGGAGGCAGCAAGATTGATTTCCGCTCTTCCTTTTCTCCCCCTCTTCTCCCCGGACCCTCTCCCTCAAGTCTTTGGATTAATGGCTCCATACCTACTGCTCATTCATCACATTTAGAAAGGCTTCCCAAAACACACGGCCTTGCCGGATTCTTCCCGCGTGAACTAGATTCCAACCCGCCCAAACATCCAAACATCCATTTAAGAGCTGCAAAAACATCAAGAACATTGTTGTGTTCTCTTGTGGGCGCCATATAGGAAGGATGCTGCAGTAGTCACATGACACAGTTTGAAAACGAACCATACCTCTTACAATTGGAGACAAGGGAGATCAGCTGATGACAAGCTTGTCTCTGGTTCTGTTGTTGGGGCCGTCCTTGGATGTGGTTGTCAGACCCAAGGATTCCAAAGTTCACTACTGACCAAGTGTCCTTTGAGACTGAACGGGATAGTCAAAGACACTCAAGGGGGAGTCACACTTAGTTCCATTTGACTCTACATTTGCTACAAGTTTTTTGGGGGGGAGTCATCGTGTTAACCTAACCCGGACCCTAACCCAAAACCGGTATTTTTAGTCATGCCATTGAATGATCTTGACTAGCTGACTGGATGTGAACCACATACTGTTTTGTTTTGGTCGACCTTGCCATGTCCTATCGAGGGTCACTTGTATGAGTTTGTCCATGGGACGGGGCGCCATGCGATGCTGCGACACGCTTCAATGTTTCACCTTGTCACTCTGTGTCAACTGTGACCTTTCACAGTGAGTGTGATTGCTAACATAACGAGCTTCGACCCTTCCTGACTCAGGAGGACGCAAACCCTCTGGTCTCTCTGGAAATCTTTGTCTCTGACTTTCCAACGCTCCATATTGTTTTTATATAATTTTGTGATGCCCAGCTGTCTTTGGGCGAGAGGCGGGGTACACCCCTGGACTGGACTGGACGCCAGCCAATCACAGGGCACATATAGACAAACAACCATTCACACTCACATTCATACCTATGGACAATTTGGAGTCGCCAATTAACGTAGCATGTTTTTGGAAACTGCAGTACCCGGAGAAAACCCATGCATGCACGGGGAGAACATGCAAACTCCACACAGAGATGGCCGAGGGTGGAATTGAACCCTGGTCTCCTAGCTGTGCGGTCTGCGCGCTAACCACTAGACCACCGTGCCGCCCAGCATTAGATTTAACCATCTGAAAATTTCAATAAAGACATGAATTTCCAAAGGAATCTGGCAATGCTGGTTCTTACCTTTTCCATTCAATTCTTAGTGTTAGCATGTAGTAATGCTAGCAATGCAGAAAGCTAAAGTACAATAAAAACAGCATTAGATTTAACCATCTGAAAATTCCAATAAAGACATGAATTTCCAAAGGAATCTGGTGATGCTGGTTATTACCCTTTCCATTCAATTCTTAGTGTTAGCATGTGGTAATGCTAGCATTAGATTTAACTATCTGAAAATTCCAATAACGACATTAATTTCCAAAGGAATCTGGCGATGCTAGTTCTTACCTTTTCCATTCAATTCGTAGTGTTAGCATGTAGTAATGCTAGCAATGCAGAAAGCTAAAGTATAATAAAAACAGCATTAGATTTAACCGTCTGAAAATTCCAATAAAGACATGAATTTCCAAAGGAATCTGGTGATGCTGGTTCTTACCTTTTCCATTCAATTCTTAGTGTTGGAGTCAAAGAGAAATTAGCAATCTGTCCCGCTGGGCTGCGACTGACTGCCAGACGGTCAGATTATCCTGAAAGATTAGCTTCTTTATTTCCACTGCTGGATTAAGATGGCCGCCATGCTTGGGATTTACTTGGCTGCTGTTCACCGTTTGGCTCATTGGTCTCGTAAATCAGATTGTGCTAACATAGTTTGAGTCTTTGTAGACCATAGAGGGCTTTGATTTATTGCTAATCCTGGCCGGATCTGATTATTTGGCTCTGTTTCCTGTGTGTTGGTGTTTGTGGGGTTGAGGAACGGGATGGTACATAATGTAGAGATGGTATAACATGTTGAGAATATCATGGCGGTAATCTATCTAATCGCATATCGAAATTCTTCAGCATTACGTAGGTTACATGAACTTTTGCCAGGACATATGATGCTGAGTTTCACCACTGACTTATTGAACGATTGTTTTGTCACTGACATAAGACAAAAGCTAGGTTGGAGAATAGTCATTGATTCTGAGAGATTCAACAATATTTCTGAAAGTATTCAGACATATTTTGTCTTGATCAGATCAAAAAATTGTATTTCTCGGCTTATGATAAGATTTCACTCAAGCACCGATACTGTCGATAAGTAATCGTCCCGCATATCTTTTATTCACGATGTTCTGATGTTGAGGTCTGTCCGTTTGAATTTGAGATTTCCTTTCCTGAGCTTGAGCTTTTTCTTTCTATCCCCTCAAAATTGCTATGATTTAAGTCTGGTTATAAAGCCAACCATCCATCCATCTGTCTGTCCGTTTGTCCATCCATGCGTCCATCCATCCGTCCATCCATCCATCCATCCGTCCATCCGTCTGATCGTTTGTCCATCCATGCGTCCATCCATCCATCGATCCATCTATCCATGCGTCCATCCATCCGTCCATCAATCCATCCGTCTGTCCATCCGTCCATCCATCCATCTGACCGTTTGTCCATTCATGCGTCCATCCATCCGTCCATCCATCCATCCATCCATCCGTCCATTTGTCCATCCATGCATCCATCCGTCCATCCGTCTGATCGTTTGTCCATCCATGCGTCCATCCATCCATCGATCCATCTATCCATGCGTCCATCCATCCGTCCATCAATCCATCCGTCTGTCCATCCGTCCATCCATCCATCTGACCGTTTGTCCATCCATGTGTCCATCCATCCATCGATCCATCTATCCATGCGTCCATCCATCCGTCCATCAATCCATCCGTCTGTCCATCCGTCCATCCATCCATCTGACCGTTTGTCCATTCATGCGTCCATCCATCCATGCGTCCATCCATCCATCCGTCCATCCATCCATCCGTCCATTTGTCCATCCATGCATCCATCAGTCCGTCCATCCATCCATCCATCCATCCATCCATCCATCAATCCACCCGTTTGACCGTTTGTCCATCCATGCGTATCCATCCATGCGTCCATCCATCCATCCATCCATCCGTCTGACCGTGCGTCCATCCGTCCATCCATCCATCCATCCATCCATCCATCCATCCATCCATGTGTCCATCCATCCGTCTGTCCATTTGTCCATCCATGCGTCCATCCATCCATCCGTCTGTCCATTTGTCCATCCATCCATCCACCCATCCATCCATCCCCGAGTCCTTCTACCGATCCAACGCACACCAAGGGAGGTCGTCCGGGAGTCATCCCCGAGCAACCTCATCTGGCTCCGTCCGGTTCTACTCAGAACCTCTCACAGACAGTGCTTCTCACCTTACCTCTAAAAGAGACAGCCTTGTCATCCTACGGCGAAAACTCATTTTAACCCGCTTGTATCCATATCTTTGTCCTTTGGGTCACAACCTAAATCTCATGACCATAGGTGAGGGTAGGAACTTAGATCAACCAACAGATTGAGAGCACCCCTCGCGACCCTCGTGAGGAAAAAGCGGTAGAAAATGAATGAATGAATATATTACCTTATCACTCTGTGTGAATGTCAATCAAATGAATCAAATGTAGACTGTATCGAAGTGGCCCCATGTTGTTCTATTTTTCACTGAAAAAATGTTGGACACCCCTCATGTTCAGCAGGGGATGGTGTGGTCTGCAAAGGCGGACCTGGACTTCTTGGCAGTTGTCTATGGTGGAAGTGAGGAATCACAAAGATGTACATTATTTGAGTTCAGTCAATGTCTTGATGGTGTTTTCATGACTTTGAGGCCACTTCAGGTACTCTTTTTTTGATTTCTTGTGGGAAAGCTGATGGCCCACTGTGCTGACCTGAACATGGGCCCAGACGTCAGCTTCTCAGAAGGCTTCCAAATGTCAGTCTGTGGTGGTCTGATCCAGGAACGGTAGATTACTTTACAGGATTTGCTCTTTAAGTCAAAACACAGACTCTTAAAATCCCTCAGCATCCGCAGGGAGTCGGAAGTAGGCAGCCAAACACGGACACGGTATCTCTGACTTTGTGGAACACCACCACCTCTTATCCTCCTCGGTTCTGCCGCTTGGAGACCTCCTGTTGCCAGAAATGAAACATATCAACGCAATCCCGTCTCAGATGGCTTTATCTGTCACGTCTAATCTGCTCTCATTGGGCTAATCCATAAATCCATTGGTCAACGCAACATGATGTGTTTACTTGTAAGGCTATCACATCCATTTGTTTGGACTGGGGTTGATATCCCTAATTGGGATTTTTTTTTTTCCAATAACAGCTTAATTTCTTTTATGTAGAAAATGTAATCAGTGCTAACGGTTATAATGTTAGAATGGAATTACATTGGTTGTTTGTTTAGCAGTAAGGACTTTAAAATTGGTCCCGGTGGCGTTCTAACAAGACAAAAGCCTCTTTAAATCCCAAAACTAGTTGTTGTTTTACACACAGAATGTGTTTCTCTCAGCGTGTTGCAAATCATTCATTGATTAGCGGAACACGAGTAAAAGCACGTGGCTAATGAGTGCATCTTGTGACCTGTTCAAGTTTCCGCTGTTGGCTGATTGACGCTAATTAGGCAGAACCAGCTTTGTGGCACTGCGGCTTTAAACGAGCTTGTTAGCTCACCGTCAGTCAAGCTACATAAAGCGCGATATGGGAGTCCAACATATGGTGGACAACAATGGTGCGTTTGTGTTTTGCCCGCCATGTGGGGGATGCTTAGAAAGACACAAAGTTGGCAAAGTGATATTACATCACATTGCTTACGCACTTTATGTCTTTGTTTTTAATGACTAGTTAGTGGAAGACATAGTTTTTTGCATTAATCTGATGCGTAAAAGATAACGGCACAGTTAACATGTTTTTTGGTGCGTACATTTTCTGGTTTTGATGCGTTATTAATATACTGTGGGAATCCAATTAATCACAAAACATCTTTGTTAGCAGCTTGGCAACCAGAACCGAAAGGCGTTGTCCTTCATTGATGTCATCAGTGGTTGACTCTGTCGTACTTTGCGAACTAAGCACAAGTCTGCTTTTAAGAGGAGCCAAAGAAAGTGGAAACACGACTGAATTCAAGAAATAACTCATAGCAAAACAGGAAGGTAGTGTCCAAGTGGATCTCTCTGCCTCATTGTTTCTTTGTCAACAATCAAGTTTTTAATGAGGGTAAAATTAACCCTTATTTATCCCTTTTCATTCCCAATTGATTTTCATGTAGAAACGTCTTTCATGTACTACAATTGTACATTGAATTGAAGCAAAATTTGTTCTCAATCAGAAATCACTCCACACTCTTTATTGCTCTCTGGTTCTACCATATCTTACTTATTGTGTGGAAATATGGGCTAATAACTATAAAAGCAATCTTCACTCGCTAAATGTACTGCAAAAAAGGTCAGTAAGGATAATTCATAATGCCGCCTACAAAGAACATCCTAACTCCTTATTTCTGAAATCACAAATACTTCAACTTGCTGATATAGTTAATCTTCAAACAGCTAAAATAATGCATAAGGCTAAAAATAACCAATTACTTAAAAATGTTATCCAATACTTCTCTACAAGAGAGGAGAAATATGATCTCAGGGAAGAAGTACATTTGAAACACTTCTATGCTAGGACTACGTTATGCTAGCCATAGCATTTCAGTATGTGGAATCAAACTATGGAATGGATTGAGTAAGGAAATCAAACAATGCACAACGATCAGCCAATTCAAGAAACAATACAAGCAGTTGATGTTTGCTAAATACAAGGATGAAGAGTCTTGAACCAGTCATGATGTGCTATATATATCACTATATTGACACTTACTATGGTACCCATTATGTCATTGGATGATCATATCACCTCGTACTTTGGTAGAAGGTGCATTATTAAAAAAAAAAATGAAGCGTGCCATGTGCAGGCGGAACGAGGCATGACAAGGCAAACAATCTGACAGGGGAACCATGGAAGTGGAATGGTATAAGAAGGCCTAATGGCTGATATGTGCATGTGTGCAGACCAGGAGAACAAGGCAGGGGTCTGCTGCATGACAGATAATAGACAACAGGGGGCAGCAGACCAAAACGAGTGCAAATCAATACAACGTTGATGTTCCTCAACAGATTTAATACCAAAACCTTCAGTTCATTCAAAACATTCACATCCCTGTTTTCCAGGAATTCTTCATTTCTGTTCCCCAAAAATTGCCATTGATATGAATGACTAATAATGATAATAATAATGATAATAAGAATAAGAATAATGTAAAAATTTTAAGAATTATGATGATGGTGATGATGATGAAGATTAGGATGATGATGGTGATTTCTACACAGATTTCTACACCAATTAAATTATTAAAACAACAAAAAAAACAACCTTAAACTGTATTATGGAAAGCAGGAAGTGAACAAATGTAACAGTTACTGATTGTAAAAGTAGAGATGAAGATAGAGGGGTAGGATTTAATAAGCTTTGCTTCTTCCTACTCCTTTTGGACATGTGGAACTGTGAACTGATTATGGGATGCACTCAATTGTAATCTGATGCATATTCAAATGAAATTACAATTACCATTACCATTTTTATGAACATGTTTTGTGCTAACATTGTTGAGACTTGTGGTGTAACCATGCTAGCTAGCAAAGAATTAGAGTCAACCGCTGAGGACACCATAGACTGACTTCCACTTCCTGTTTCCATGTGTTGGCAAGCTAATAGGCTGTGCGTTGTGATGAAAATAGATGAAGAACATTAAGAACACGACATATTGTACGCTAACCGTAAAATGTACGGACACATTTTGGTGTGAGCTTTCAACATTGACCAAAAACATGCTATGCTAACCTTGCTGGAAATAACCAACACAGACAAAAAAAAAACAAAACTGTATTATGGAAAGCAGGAAGTGAACAAATGTAACAGTTACTGATTGTAAAAGTACCAGATGGAGGGGTAGGATTTAATAAGCTTTGCTTCTTCTTACTCCTTTTGGACATGTGGAACTGTGAACTGATTATGGGATGCACTCAATTGTAATCTGATGCATGTTCAAATAAAACCATTACCATTACCAATTAATCGTAGTTCAACCCAACATAGACTAGCTAGCTACCTGTAATTACCGCCATTGTGTTTTCAGCAACAGCTTGGAATTCCTGGAACTGGAATGTCAATTGCCAAGTAACTTTTATTCCGGTCCAACTGTGTCTCCTCCAGATCCAGTCCACGGTCCCCAGAACGTCAATGTGGTGGACGTCCGGGCGCGTCTTTTGACCATACAATGGGAGACGTTTGGCTACGCTGTGACACGCTGTCACAGCTACAATCTGACGGTACTATACACCCTTCTGATACGCCATTATTTCACAAGACAACAGTGTTTCATCACACTTGTAGCATAAACCTTGTCAATAATAACAACTTTGCTGTTTTCCTGTGCAGGTGCAGTACCAGTACGTCTTCAACCAGCAGGAATTTGCGGCCGAGGAGCTCATCCAGACGTCGTCCCGCTATACCCTGAGGGACCTCAGGCCCTTTGTTACGGTTCGACTGAGACTGGTTCTAGCCAACCCCGAGGGCAGCAAAGAGAGTGAGGAGATCGTCAAGCAAACGGAGGAGGACGGTGAGCGCAAACACAACACCACAACAGACCAATTTGTGTAGAATCCTGAATTTTTGTGTGTGGACGGGTAAAACCGAGCTCTTTGTTTTGTGCTGTAAGAAATATCGGACATTATCTCATGTTAAACCTCGTTTAACAACATTAAATTATTGGCTTATGGGAGTAGGTTTCACACAGGCGTTAAAAAATAAAAATTTCTGTTGTGTGTACACTGATTTTCAAGATGGCGTACACATCATTGTACATGTAGATTCTTATTATTAATATTATTAATTATAGGGATATTTATGTTTGTATTCATTGTATTTATTTGTGTTGTATTTATTTATTATATATATATATATATATATATATATATATATATATATATATATATATATATATATATATACGTATATATATATATATATATATATGCTTAAACAAATGCTTAAACATATTATTATTATTCCTATTATTAATTATATGAATATTATTGTATTTATTTGTGTTGTATTTATTTATTATATGTATCTTATTATTATATATATATTATTTTATATGATGTAACACATTCTGATTTGAAGTTATATTACAAATTTAAATTATCACTGATTTTAATTCAATCATAAATGTTCTTAGAAATTCTTATATATATTGTTATTCTTCTTCTTATTAATTATAGGAATATTTATGTTTGTATTTATTTGTGTTGTATTTATTTATTATATGTTTCTTATTATATGTATATTATTTTATATTATGTAACACATTCTGATTTGAAGTTATATTACACATTTAAATTATCAGTGATTTTTAGTCAATCATAAATATTCTTATAAATTCTCAAACATATTCTTATTATTATTCCTATTATTATTATTATAGGAATATTATTGTATTTATTTATGTTGTATTTATTTATTATATGTATCTTATTATTATGAGTATATTATTTTATATTATGTAACACATTCTGATTTGAAGTTATATTACAAATTTAAATTACCAGTGATTTTAATTTAATCATAAATATTCTTATAAATTCTTAAATATATTCTTATTCTTCTTATTATTAATTATAGGAATATTTATGTTTGTATTTATTTGTGTTGTGTTTATTTATTATATGTATCTTATTATATGTATATTATATTATATTATGTAACGCATTCTGATTTGAAGTTATATTACAAATTTAAATGATCAGTGATTTAAATTCAATCATAAATATTCTTATAAATTCTTAAACATATTCTTATTCCTATTATTAATTATAGGAATATTATTGTATTTATTTGTGTTGTATTTATTTATTATATGTATCTTATTTTATATATATATATATATATATATATATATATATATATATATATATATATATATATATATATATATATATATATATATATATATATATATATATATATATATATTTTATATTATATATATTATATATACTTATATATATTATATATAATCATAAATATTCTTATAAATTCTTAAATATATTCTTATTCTTCTTATTATTAATTATAAGAATATTTATGTTTGTATTTATTTGTGTTGTATTTATTTATTTATTATATGTATCTTATTATTATATGTATATTATTTTATATTATGCAACACATTCTGATTTGAAGTTATATTACAAATTTAAATTATCAGTGATTTTAATTCAATCATAAATATTCTTATAAATTCTTAAACATATTCTTATTATTATTCCTATTATTATTATAGGAATATTATTGTATTTATTTATGTTGTATTTATTTATGTATTAATGATATTTTTGTGTCGTATAAGAGCGTGTATGAGGGCTGACGGCGTGATGCCTGGTGGAGAAAGAGCATTCCAAAAGAGATTTCCATGTTTGTGTAATAACGCTTTGATGGCTGTCGGCTCTCTGCACAACATGTCTGTGATAAAGTGGAATAGCTTGACTCCATTATTGCAGCGTGCATGATAAGCAGGTTAAAAAGTTCCTTGTAATGATCCCACACGTCCTCAGGCCTTGCCGCCCGCCTGATGATATCCACGCTAATATACACGGAATTAGCTTCCAGGGAACATCGCATCCCAGCCAAGTGCATGCTCGTCTTACAAAGCCTTTAAAACCCACCCGGCATGACTGTGGAGCAGCATTTGCTTGGGGGGAGGTTGAGGGGGGGGGGGGGGGGTGTACGGGAGGAGGGAAAAGGCATAATTGCTTTGTTCTTAATTGTTTTTTATTTAACCGTCGTTGATCTCCAGTTTGTAATTCCCTAATTAGAGAGCGGAAAAGCAATTGTACGCATGGAGGCTAATTACTGTTTGCGCTGGATGGCATTTTATAGCGATGACTGCACGGAAGCCAAACGTGCACGCGCGCACACCTTTTGTTACATTGTAACAGGCCTGTAGAAGCCTGGAAATACTACATATTTTATTTTAATATTTTAATATTATTTTCCAAATATTTGCATATAGAGTGTTATTATTCATTTTATTTGTTTACTATTTAACATAGTTATATATTATTTTTATTATTTTTAATATGATTGTTAAAAATAAATATTTTATTACTTACGCACGGTGGTCGAGTGGTTAGCGTGCAGACCTCACAGCTAGGAGACCAGAGTTCAATTCCACCCTCGGCCATCTCTGTGTGGAGTTAGCATGTTCTCCACCGTGCATGCGTGGGTTTTCTCCGGGTATTCCGGTTTCCTCCCACATTCCAAAAACATGCTAGGTTAATTGGCCACTCCAAATTGTTCATAGGAGAGTGTGAATGGTTGTTTGTCTATATGTGCCCTGTGATTGGCTGGCCACCAGTCCAGGGTGTACCCCGCCTCTCGCCCAAAGACAGCTGGGATAGGCTCCAGCACCCCCCGCAACCCTCGTAAGAAAAAAGCGGTAGAAAATGAATGAATGAATGAATGAATGTTAAAAATAAAAAAGTTATTACTTATTTGAATATATGCGTGTATGTGTGGGTTTTCTCCGGGTATTCCGGTTTCCTCCCACATTCCAAAAACATGCTAGGTTAATTAGCGACTCCAAATTGTCCATAGGTATGAATGTGAGTGTGAATGGTTGTTTGTCTATATGTGCCCTGTGATTGGCTGACCACCAGTTCAGGGTGTACCCCGCCTCTCGCCCAAAGACAGCTGGGATAGGCTCCAGCACCCCCGCGACCCTCGTTAGGAAAAAGCAGTAGAAAATTAATGAATTTTAATATATTTTTAATTATTTTAAGTATAATAAGTAAAAAAAAATACTATATATTTCTTTACGATCAAAAAGACACTTAATCTTTCTTGCTAAGTGTATTGCTGCATGGAAAATGTGAAATTGTTGGAAACGTGAGACTTTTTTGGAATGTGGAAAATCCTTAGCCTGACTGTTTTGATGCTGGACTGGTTTGAATGGGTTACCATTCATTTCAATGGCGATTTTTGGGAGCGGAAATTAGCAAATTGTGGAAAACAGGGACATTTTTTACTGTCAAAAAACAGATGAGTGAATAAATACCCAACCTTAATTTCTTTAATAAAAGCACAATGTATAGTTGTGTTCTATATGGAAACTACCTTTAAATTATTTCTGTAATATAATAAATAAAACCTTTTCAAGGTGGTGAATGGTGCCATAGGGTATTGGGGAGGTGGGGTGGGGGTGCCTCGCTAATATAATAACCACCGCTCTATCACACATCTTGCTATGTGCACTCCTCTGTTGTTATTTTCATCCACTTTCCCATACGCCGGTAATTTCAAACGACAGTTTGACACTACAAACCCAGGGTGAGGCACCCGAAGGTGCCTGGGAGACAAATGTTGCGTGCCGTCATTGTTCACAGCAGCCCATTAACCTAAACGTGACACTGGTATTTGTCAGGAAGCTGTCAGGTGGACCTGATGCAGCTGCTTTCCCGCCAGGCGTCCTATTTGTCAAAGCTATGTCACCTCTACAGCCCCGTGCCGCCTTCACACTTCTTCACTATTCATTCTCACACCGTGTCACAAGTTGGTTACACTTTTTTTTATGCTGCTGAGAAATAATCATGTTTGTTTAGATGCACACGTGACTCTATGTGTTGTCATTTATGATCTGTATTTGTACGTCAACATGATTGCACCAACAATGGCTGCCGAGCACAAACGAGTACTTGTTGACGTGACATTTTCAATATTGCCCCCCCCCCCCGCGCCCTCGTAAGAAGTAATGGACACATGCCTTGTAATCCCATGCTGACTTAATCCAGACAAGCTTGAAGATGAGCAATGATTACTGCATGTCCTCGCTGGAGCCCAGATGAGGATTTGGTCCAAGAACGGCACAGACCAGCTGTGTGGTGATGAAAACCATGGAATTACACAATATCACCCCCCCCCCCACAACAGATTAGATAATATCAGGATACTATTGATTTTAAGTCTGAATGTTGAGTAGCATTCAAGCGCCAAAATTCTTCTATTTCTCTTTGTTCTTATTCCGCCTTGTTTTTTGGACGCTCAACTACTTCCACATTTCTGAACCAAATCCAACTTCAAAATGTTAAGATCATTCCGGACATTCACATTTTTTTTTTTTCATGTTCTCTGTAACAGTCCGATTTGGAAGTTGGTAATGGTAATGGTTTTATTTCATTTGAACATGCATCAGATTACAATTGAGTTCCCAGCTCCACATGTCCAAAAGGAGTAGGAAGAAGCAAAGCTTATTAAATCCTACCCCTCCATCTGGTACTTTTACAATCAGTAACTTACAATACTTACAATCAATAAGTATTATTAAAAAAAAAAAAAAACCTTAAACTGTATTATGGAAAGCAGGAAGTGAACAAATGTAACAGTTACAGAACACGACTATAGTCACATTTATACCTTTAACCTTAAATAGCCCAAAACTTACCACTTCCAGGATAACTATTAACAGTTATTTAACCTTTGACATGAACATTAATCAAATAATTTATATTTTTTTCTGGGTACATGATACCATACAGCACCCATAACAAACATTAAACTTTCATATCAAGGCGGGGGCCTCAAACTAGTGTCCTGCGGGCCACATTTGGCCCGCGGGCCGCGCGTTTGAGACCCCTGGTATACACCAAACAATGCAGTAGAATATGTGAGGGGCATGCTGGCACCTCATGGCACCCCCCCACCAGTCGGTAATAAAGTGATTACTGTAAGTCAGCTCAACAACACACCAGGCTTACAAATAAAAGTTTTCACAAAGAGTCAAACTTCCAAACGAGGCTGAGCTGAGGATCAGACGAAAATGCTGGAAGCAGACATGAGGAACATCATTTTTGTAATCAAAGTGGTTTCCTTTTGAGCCGTTTAGTCGCTCCTTTGGCATGGCACTCCCATACGTGGAGGCAGGGAGGGTGCATTAGGATGTCATACATCCAGGCGGTGCTTGGAGGTTTTGGAACACCAGCAGAGCAAACGTGGGGGCCTGCATGAGAAGGGAATTGAGGCGAAAGTAGACGTTCACATGAAAGCCTTGATTAAAGAGTGAAAGTAGTGCTGCTAATGACGAGGAATCGTGTTTTGGGGGCACAGGGAGGGAGACGGGGAAAGGAAAGCCAAAGAAGGAAAAGTAAATTGATTTCATGGCGCTAAAGACAATTAAACATGTAGGACTTCATCACAAGAATAGCACATTTTTAAAAGTGGAGCATGCTGGAAGTTAATCAAGTTGAGGTCAGCATTATCTGCTCAATCCTCAAGGTGCACGGCAACGTGCACACACACACACACACACACACACACACACACACATGCTCACATGCACAAGTGAATGATAAGGTGTTGAATGGAAATGACAGAATCTAATTGCGTTTCTTTGTTAGGCTGATTTCATTTGCAGTCGCGGCCTTAATCAACACATTTTAATTACTAAATCAAAACAGTCCGTAATTATTTGGAGGCTATTTGTCAGTGTCCATCATACACCACCACTGGTAAACCATCGTTGTCGCTGGCGTGACAGAAAAACATTAATCACAGCTGAAACAAAACAATTACACAACTTGACGTACTATGAATTTGCAACAACTTTCAACATATTTTTTGTCAAGGAGCTGGAAACTATCATAACTGGTACAAAACTGGTTTTGGGTGAGAGAGCAAATAAGGTTACATAAGCCATTGATGGGGCTGCACGGTGGATGAGTGGTTGGCGCACAGGCCTCACAGCTAGGAGACCCCAGTTCGATTCCACCCTCAGGCATCTCTGTGTGGAGTCTGCATGTTCTCCCCGTGCATGCTTGGGTTTTCTCCCGGTACTCCGGTTTCCTCACACATTCCAAAATTTATTATTATTATTATTATTTAATAATTTGGTCTTTGCTAGTTTAAAATATATAGGATACATAGGAAAAATTTTGTGCTTCTTGTAGATATGTATGTGGGCTAGAACGGCAACAATTAATCGATGGTTAAACAATGACCCAATTAATCGATGTCAGCCGCTCCTTTTGTGGCAGGGCTGAAATGCAGTGGAAATATTTTTGGGTATTGGGTAAATTTCCGGCGGCACGGCGGTCGAGTGGTTAGCGCGCAGACCTCACAGCTAGGAGACCAGGGTTCAATTCCACCCTCGGCCATCTCTGTGTGGAGTTTGCATGTTCTCCCCGTGCATGCGTGGGTTTTCTCCGGGTACTCCGGTTTCCTCCCACATTCCAAAAACATGCTCGGTTTTGGAATGCTCATGAATTTCAATACATTTAGTCACTTCCGGTGTTCCAAATTTGCTCTCTATATAGGATACATAGGAAAAATGTTGTGCTTCTTGTAGATATGTATATGAGCTAGAACAGCAACGATTAATTGATTAATCGATGGTTAAATGATGACCCAATTAATCGATGTCAGCTGCTCCTTTTGTGGCAGGGCTGAAATGCAGTGGAAATTCATTCATTCATTTTCTACCGCTTATCCTCACGAGGGTCGCGGGGGGTGCTGGAGCCTATCCCAGCTGTCTTTGTGTGAGAGGCGGGGTACACCCTGGACGGGTGGCCAGCCAATCACAGGGCACATATAGACAAACAACCATTCACACTCACATTCATACCTATGGACAATTTGGAGTCGCTAATTAACCTAGCATGTTTTTGGAATGTGGGAGGAAACCGGAGTACTCGGAGAAAACCCACACATACACGGGGAGAACATACAAACTCCACACAGAGATGGCCGAGGGTGGAATCGAACTGGGGTCTCCTGCGTGCTAGCCACTCTTCATAACATTCTGGAGTATATGCAAATTGCCATCATAAAAACCGAGGCAGTAGACTTGGTGAAAATTCACATTTGTGTCATTCTTAAAACATTTGGCTGTGATTGTACATGATCACACTTTGCAGTTGGAGTTATACACACCGTTAGTGTGCAGTTTTGAAGGTGTGAAGGTGTGTCATCGTGTTTGTGGCGCGTACTCACCGTGAGTGTGCAGTGTATTGTGTAGCACAGCGTGTAGTGTGACATGTTGCACACCTTAACACTGTGATTTTTTTTTTTTTTAAATGCTTGCCAGCTTCACGTGCTGACAACAAATCTGACACGTCTGCTCGCACTCAGAGAGTCTTTGGGAAAACGTACAAGAAGACACTTTGGCATGTTTATTACTAGACAGATTTTAGTAGTTTCAGTTTGATGGTTTCCAGGTTTCATTTTAGTCTTGAGAATTACTCGGACACGGCTTAACCTTTACTTTCATTACAAATTTACAAATATGAGCTGGAAACCTCATATTACAAATATACAACATAAGGTGGCCAGAAATATTTCAGTATTGAACAAAGCAAAATTTGTTCTCAATCAGAAATCACTCCACACTCTTTATTGCTCTCTGGTTCTACCATATCTTACTTATTGTGTGGAAATATGGGCTAATAACTATAAAAGCAATCTTCACTCGCTAAATGTACTGCAAAAAAGGTCAGTAAGGATAATTCATAATGCCGCCTACAGAGAACATACTAACTCCTTATTTCTAAAATCACAAATCAACTTGCTTCAACTTGCTGATATAGTTCATCTTCAAACAGCTAAAATAATGCATACGGCTAAAAATAACCAATTAGCTAAAAATGTCATCCAATACTTCTCTACAAGAGAGGAGAAATATGATCTCAGGGAAGAAGTACATTTGAAACACTTATATGCTAGGACTACGTTAAAAAGCCATAGCATTTCAGTATGTGGAATCAAACTATGGAATGGATTGAGTAAGGAAATCAAACAATGCACAACGATGAGCCAATTCAAGAAACAATACAAGCAGTTGATGTTTGCTAAATACAAGGATGAAGAGTCTTGAACCAGTCATGATGTGCTATATATATCACTATATTGACACTTACTATGGTACCCATTATGTCATTGGATGCTCATATCACCTTGTACTTTGGTACGAGGCACATTATTAAAAAACAAAACAAAAAAAAAACAACCTTAAACTGTATTATGGAAAGCAGGAAGTGAACAAATGTAACAGTTACCGATTGTAAAAGTACCAGATGGAGGGGTAGGATTTAATAAGCTTTGCTTCTTCCTACTCCTTTTGGACATGTGGAACTGTGAACTGATTATGGGATGCACTCAATTGTAATCTGATATAAAAATAACCAAATAAATAAAATAAATACAACCATTACCATTCATTGTCATATTCCAAATAATTGCCATCATTTGCTGGTGATAACAGATTAGAGAACATAAAAAGTCCAATGTCCAGTCGGTACTCATGTGGACGTGTTTGATGTTCTGGTGCAGTGCCTGGCTCGGTGCCCATGGAGTCCCTACAGAACACGCCCTATGAAGAAAAGATCTTCCTCCAGTGGAAGGCTCCCAATGAGACCAACGGAATCATCACGCAGTACGAGGTGAGTCAGCAGTCCTTCATCATACCAGTTCTCAAACACAAACCATCCACTGATATGAAGTGGTCTTTGTGGGAGCCAGTTGATTAGCTGAAGTGGTTCATCCATTATTTTATTGTGCTTTGTTACACCTGGTCCAGTTTTTTCAGTGATGTGGTTAAGTCTTCTGTACTTTAGCTTAGAGGTCAAGAGGTCTTTGCAACCTCACTCAGTACAAATATATAATAATAACAATATTTCCAAACACGACTTCAGGGGTCTATGGATACTTAAGTAAATATCAGACCTACTCAGTGGGAAATTAATATTTCACAGCAACTTCCATTCACATTACGTATGACCCGTATCCAGGAATAGATGTGAAGAGTCAGAGGAAGTTATTAAAAAGTTCTCTTAGCGTGATCCAAGAACTATGTGGAAATACAAGCGGGTGGTCCGTGGAGTTACTCCCTGACAGCCTTCACGTGCTCTTTGGGAAGGGATTGACTGGGATAGACGTCTGTGTGTGTGTGTGTGTGTGTGTGTGGGAGATGGTTTCTTCAGGCTAAAGTTGAGTTGAACCTTCCAACTAATGAATTATTGACCTCCATCTCTTTGGCTGTCACTGCGTCTGTCTCGCTACTCCCCAAGATGACAAAAATGATCCCGAAAGAATAAAGTGCTTTTTTTTTTTTGACACTCACTCTGGGCAATGAGACACATTCCAGCGTTGAAATCTTGACTTGGCTTTTGGAAATTGGGACAATTCAGCAGCAGTACTTGGCACTTGTTTTCTGTCCTTTCATCTGTGAAATGCAAATTTACATCATTTTTAATGGACTGTAACCATTGATGTGAGGTTCATGATGGCTGGTGAGGCACTTGGAGGTTTTTCATGTTAATACAGGTTGATCATTAACAAGAAAAAGAACAGAATCATTCACGTTTATGAAACATGTTATGAAATAGTTCTTAGTTACAGTCGTACACTAAGAATAGTATGCGTAAAATCGTGTACATTTGTCAAATATACAATCTGGTCTCTAGGCCAATTTTGGTAATGGTAATGGTTTTATTTCATTTGAACATGCATCAGATTGCAATTGAATGCATCCCATAATCAGTTCACAGTTCCACATGTCCAAAAGGAGTAGGAAGAAGCAAAGCTTATTAAATCCTACCCCTCCATCTGGTACTTTTACAATCACTAACTGTTACATTTGTTCACTTCCTGCTTTCTATAATACAGTTAAGGTTTTTTGTTTTGTTTTGTTTTTGTTAATTCAGTTTGACCCTTGAGTCAAAAAGTGTGATAAGCACTTTTCAGCTCATGCATGCCCCCACCCCGTTCTGGATGAGGCGAGTACTCCAGTGCCTCCACGTATAACATTGTTGTGCATTTTATTGCGGGATTAGCAAGAATAATGGCATTGACATCACACAAGCTGTAGAAAGTCATGCGTTCTGCAGCAACACTGTTGACGTCAATGTCGTCAGAATGTACAAGAAGTTTCAAATGGCTTAACCTTCCTATTGTGTTAGCTTTCTGGTATCATCTCTTATGTTAACGGGTGGGTTTTGACCCATGTATTAAATCAGCTATAAAATACACTAAAAACAATAAGTTACCATCAAATTTGCTTCTCATGTCTTGGTTACCTTCTTAGGCTTCCTCATCCATGAAAATGTTGCTTTTAATACTTTTGGTGTGGGCATGTAGGCCTTTTTTTTTCACTATACCCCTCCATTTTAATTTCCAAAAATGGTCAAATGAACCTCAAAAGAATCATATTAATAAATTGATTTCTTTTGTTACCTGGCTATTACTGAGGGATATAGAACATATCTCTTATATCAATTAGTTTTATTTATTTTCTCATTTTAGTATTAATCACTAAACAAACATCTATGGTGTTTGGGTCATTTTTTACCCATATATATTAATGTCAAGAAAAGGTAGAAAAAGTTATTGTTTTCAGCAACAAAATGAGAATCCCCTGAAGCTGATAAGAAGAGGATCTGGTTGTCATTGTGTTGGCTAATTGTACACTTATGATTTCAGTTTTGGCTCAAAATATTGCTTTATAGTCATATTATTATAACCGGGTCAAAACCGACCCTAACAATACAGTGGTCATAATTTCAACCAGACCATTTTAAAATGTAGTAAAAATGATTTTTTTAGTTTTATTTTGTTGAAATAGAGTTTCCTGACAAAGTCAAAAAGCCTTATAAGCCAATAAACAAATGTTATGTGATTCTTTTTATGCATTAAAATGTAAAACAGGTCGGTGACGACCCTAACACAAGAGGAGGGTTAAAATGGCAGTGATTGAAAAAAATACACTTTTGCAAATTGCAGTACTGAAGCCATTTCAACACACTTAGTGTTTGTATGGCTTCCTATGGTTTAGTCAAAAATACAGATTGAATGCTTAGAGATGATGTCACCAAGCAGCAGCAGCACTTTAGTAACTTCTTAACCCTCCTCTTGTGTTAGGGTCGGCACCGACCTGTTTTATATTTTAATGCATAAAAAGAATCACATAACATTTGTTTATTGCATCAAGGCTTTTTGACTTTGTCAGGAAACTCTATTTCAACAAAATAAAACCAAACATTTTTTTTTTACAAAATTTTAAAATGATCTGGTTGAAATTATGACCACTGTATTGTTAGGGTCAGTTTCGACCCGGTTATAATAATATGACTATAAAGCAATATTTTGAGCTAAAACTGAAATCATAAGTGTACAATTAGCCAACACAATGACAACCAGCTCCTCTTCTCATCATGTAAGCTTCAGGGGATTCTCATTTTGACCGCTTTTCCAATATACCAGCAGAAAAACAATGTCCAGACATGTGAGGTGAATTCACTCATTTGATTGGCTGATTTCACATTTACAATTTGGATCATGGAAAGAATGGCAAGAAGTACAGTGAACCAAGATCTGGACCTGTTCTGCTTTTTCATTTCACTTTATACTAAAGTTCTGTTGCTGAAAACAATCACCTTTTCTACCTTTTCTTGACATTAATATATATGGGTCAAAATTCACCCCAACACCATAGATGTTTCTTTAGTGATTAATACTAAAATGAGAAAATAAATAAAACTAATTGATTTAAGAGATATGTTCTATATCCCTCAGTAATAGCCAGGTAACACAAAGGTTCATTTGACCATTTTTGGAAATTAAAATGGAGGGGTATAGTGACAAAAAAAGGCCTACATGCCCACACCAAAAGTATTAAAACCAACATTTTCATGGTTGAGGAAGCCTAAGAAGGTAACCAAGACACGAGAAGCAAATTTGATGGTAACTTATTGTTTTTAGTGTATTTTATAGCTGATTTAATACATGGGTCAAAACCGACCCGTTAACATAAGAGATGATACCAGAAAGCTAACATAAGAGGAAGGTTAATGTTGTATTGCAAATCTTCATGTGTCTATATTGCCAAGCCATCTCCGTCTGCCGCCATCTTCTCCTCAGAAAATTGCCTCTATTTTCTCTGGCGCACATTTCCTCCACCATTACTTCAATCTCCTGTCTCTTCGTGCACGGCGGAGACCACTCAAAATGGTCTCTGAGGCCTCCATTGGCCCTCGACCCACAGCTTGAGAAGCAATTTGTGCAGCTCTCAGGAGCTTTGCTTGGTTTGGTTTGCTTCATTAACATGAATTTCGGCTTTCTCGGCGCTCAGGCCGGCGGAGGCGGCAGGACGCGGCATAATCTATTAAACTTATCAGAGCCTGCACACAATGCGCTGCTATTAGGGATAATTACTATAATTGCAGCTATTGTGGGGATTAAAGGCATCATCTGCAACATCTAAAGGGGCTCTTGTCACATCCCATCCTGCTCTGTTGTCTCTTGTCTTTTCTCTTTTTAACCCTACTCTGCCCCCGTCGCTTTTGAGGAGGGAGACCAGATGATCTGGTCTGTGGACAAAGACAGGGAGGAGGGGGGAGGAGGTAGGATAGGAATAGGAGGGTGCAGGTGGAGAACTGTGAGGAGAGATAAGCCGGAATGAGAAGAACCAGAGGAGAAGATAAAGGTCCTGAATGAGCCAAGCACTACCACCTGAATGCAAATCACTACATCACGTCTCTTCAATGTTCGAGGATAATTGCAGCTAATTATGGGATTAAAGCAAGCATCGTCAGGGATCTAATGGGGTCGGAGTACAGACCCTCGCTGTTTATGAAAGATAGGAGCGACAACGCCATGAATGAGCAATAGGAGAATATAGATGATAGTTTGAAGGGCGGCGTGTCAAATAGCTCAAAATCTTTGAAACGCGAGGACTTTGTGCGTGTTTCTTTGCGGGTATTTGGAAAACACCTTGGAATGACATTGGAATGACTAAATAGCGGTGGCATGAGATCAAAACATGATGAGACTAATGATGAAAAAATGAACTGGACATTTTTCCGGACTCCATATATTGCCACGTCTGTTCCTCCAAAAAAGGCAGCAAGAGGGTTCACTCTGTGCATTGGTTCAGCACCAAGTTGCTTCATAGAATGGCTTGAACAAACGGGATCTCTTTTAGTCATACAATCACGTTTATTGCCAATTGCGCCCCCTTCTGGTGCTCACAGGAAGTCGGAAGTGGTCCCAAATGAAAGCCTGTGCCCACTTATGGGGGGGCGGGCCGGCCTCGGGAAAAATGCCATAGGACGTACCGTTCTCCAGTTATTTGGTTTTGGTACAAGCTACCAAGACCTCCTTCACTCCTATACCTAACCCTAATCCTAACCCCTAACCCTGTGTATGTTTTGCAGACTAGCACTGGCACTAGCATTAACACTAGTACTAGCACTAGCACCAGCACTAGCATGCACACAGCAAAAGAGTGGAACCTCGTGAGAAGCAATGCAACATAACATAGTAGAAATTAGCAAGGAAAAAAAGATAATTGCAAAGCTAAATTGCAAAGCTCCCGTGTGGTAAAGAGCAAGGAGCCCATCAACAGGATGTCTGCAGAATGTGTTTGATGGTAACATAAAAGGCAACAAAACTAACTTTCCCGCCTGAAACATATCCACCTGACCCAGTTTTCCAATCTGAGAGAAAAAAAAAAAGCTACACACCCGCAGTCAACACTCACAAAGTCAATACAAACTAACAGCGCAAAACGGTATGCATTCAGATAAAGTCATGGGAAAAGAAAGGGTGCTCTTTAATACAGTCAGCATTTCCAGAAATGCTGCAAATGTTTCATAGACAGTACGAATTACCACAAACAAATTAAATTAAAGGAAATATTGCATTACTATGATTTAGGGCTGGCCATCGATTAAAATATTGAACTACGATTAATTGGTAATGGTAATGGTTTTATTTCATTTGAACATGCATCAGATTACAATTGAGTGCATCCCATAATCAGTTCACAGTTCCACATGTCCAAGAGGAGTAGGAAGAAACAAAGCTTATTAAATCCTACCCCTCCATCTGGTACTTTTACAATCAGTAACTGTTACATTTGTTCACTTCCTGCTTTCCATAATACAGTTTAAGGTTTTTTTTTTGTCTATGTTGTTTTTTTTCCAGCAAGGTTAGCATAGCATGTTTTTGGTCAATGTTGAAAGCTCACACCAAAATGTGTCCGTACATTTTACGTTTAGCGTACAATATGTCGTGTTCTTAATGTTCTTCATGTATTTTCATCACGAAACACAGCCTATTAGCTTGCCAACACATGGAGACAGGAAGTGGAAGTCAGTCTATGGTGTCCTCAGTGGTTGACTCTAATTCTTTGCTAACTAGCACGGTTACACCACAAGTCTCAACAATGTTAGCACAAAACATGTTCATAAAAATGGTAATGGTAATTGTAATTTCATTTGAACATGCATCAGATTACAATTGAGTGCATCCCATAATCAGTTCACAGTTCCATATGTCCAAAAGGAGTAGGAAGAAGCAAAGCTTATTAAATCCTACCCCTCCATCTGGTACTTTTACAATCAGTAACTGTTACATTTGTTCACTTCCTGCTTTCCATAATAAAGTTTAGGGTTTTTTGGGTTTTTTTTTTTAATAATGCACCTCGTACCAAAGTACAAGGTGATATGAGCATCCAATGACATAATGGGTACCATAGTAAGTGTCAATATAGTGATATATATAGCACATCATGACTGGTTCAAGACTCTTCATCCTTGTATTTAGCAAACATCAACTGCTTGTATTGTTTCTTGAATTGGCTCATCGTTGTGCATTGTTTGATTTCCTTACTCAATCCATTCCATAGTTTGATTCCACATACTGAAATGCTATGGCTAGCATAACGTAGTCCTAGCATAGAAGTGTTTCAAATGTACTTCTACCCTGAGATCATATTTCATATTCGGATGACATTTTTAGCGAATTGGTTATTTTTAGCCTTATGCATTATTTTAGCTGTTTGAAGATGAACTATATCAGCAAGTTGAAGTATTTGTGATTTTAGAAATAAGGAGTTAGTATGTTCTCTGTAGGCGGCATTATGAATTATCCTTACTGACCTTTTTTGCAGTACATTTAGCGATTAGCCCATATTTCCACACAATAAGTAAGATATGGTAGAACCAGAGAGAAATAAAGAGTGTGGAGTGATTTCTGATTGAGAACAAATTTTGCTTTGTTCAATATTGAAATATTTCTGGCCACCTTATGTTGTATCTTTGAAAGATCATTTCAAAGTTTTTAATGCACCTATCAATGTGAGATTGGATAATATGTTTGCTCTTGGCTAATCTTAGTTTATTGAGCATTCTGTTTTTTAACAGCTCAACACAAATTGAACATTCATGTATAAAATGTGGTGTTAGTACACATAAAGTTCCGACAAGGTTGGCAAGTCTGCTAGTGTTCCGTACCAAAATACCTGATCACAAATACACGTACAGTGAGGAATCAAGTAGAGAAGTTAAGTAGAGAATGTAATTGTCCATAAATCTTAATTATGGAAAGACATTTTGGATAATTGTATGTTCCTTCCTGCCTTTGAGGGAACTCTAAAGGTCCTGTTCTTTTTCCAGCGCACAAAGTAGGATGTTGACATGTAGTTTAGACTCTGGTGGAAGGACAAAAGGTGGTCGGACTAAAGAGAAGTTCATTTGTGTACGGAAGCAGCAGGATGTAGACACCACTTTCATCTTATGTGAAGCCAAAAGCGTCCTCGGGAATCAATGAAGTAAATGTTTTTGCTTCATCCTCAACGGCTCCTCATGGATTCGGTATTGACGGTTTGGTGATGCCACCCACAGATCATGACCTCGTCAATCCCATCTTTGATCCACTCATCAGAACATCCCAGCATGAGGGGGGTCCTCTCCATCGGCCACCTTGCCCTCCCCCCTGCCGGTTCTTTATTATTCCCAGATACCTGCAAACCTCACAGATGCCGGCTCCGGCATCGATTAGATCAAAGCAGTGAAGCAAAGGGTGAGGCTCGCCGAGCAACCGATAAGTCAAAGAGCTTCCGTGCACCGCCTCGTCTTGTGGCTTCAATTAGCTACATCTGAAATTTCCTCCATTGATTTCCTTTTGTGCTGCCGATTTGTTGTGAAGACCACCTAAAAAGAGAACAGGGATGCACTCAGAAAGGAAGCGAGTGCCGAATGTCAATGAAATGCGGCAGCAAAGAGCAACTCTTGGCCAAATAGCATGTGACGCATGATTGACAGCTGGAGAAATGTCACTGTCATTCCGCACAACCAGGGCTGCCAAAGGTGACTTTGGAATCTTTTTCATTTTAAGCACAAAAGTATAGCATAAGATTGAATGTAATTTACTAGTAGTTGATAAGAACTGCACTCAGAAGGCACCTCACACGTTGGTCCCAGTCCAGCATTCAGTCCTGCATTCATGTTCCAAGGCTTGTATCAATCATTGACGTGTAGTGAGATTCACGACTGGCGAGGCACTGCCTTTGGACGCTTTTTTAATGTTAATGCAGGTTGTTCATTTACAGCAGTGGTTGCCAACCCTTTTGAATTTATGGACTAGTTTGCAGTTCAATAAACGTCTGGTGACCTATGCCGCATGAAAGGGCCGTTGAACATGCTCAGACGTACATAATGAAAGTAAAGGCAAAAACATGTGGACTTTCTAACTTAATAAATGCCTTTTACATACAATAGTTCTTTGCAAAGCTTTCCTTCCACCCTACCCACACACCGGTACTGCTTGGGGTGACCTGTGATTTGGAGCGAGAAGAAAAATATACAACAACATATACAACAAATACTTCTTACTCGGCGGCACGGCGGTTGAGTGGTTAGCAAGGAAGGAAGGAAGGAAGGAAGGAAGGATGGAAGGATGGGAAGGAAGGAAGGAAGGAAGGAAGGAAGGAAGGATGGGAAGGAAGGAAGGATGGGAAGGATGGATGGATGGATGGGAAGGAAGGAAGGATGGGAAGGATGGATGGATGGATGGGAAGGAAGAATGGGAAGGATGGGAAGTAAGGATGGGAAGGAAGGAAGAATGGGAAGGAAGGAAGGATGGGAAGGAAGGAAGAAAGGAAGGGGGATGGGAAGGAAGTATGGGAAGGAAGGAAGGATGGGAAGGAATGATGGGAAGGAAGGAAGGAAGGAAGGAAGGATGGGAAGGAAGGAAGGAGGGATGGGAAGGAAGGATGGGAAGGAGGGATGGAAGGATGGGAAGGAAGGATGGGGAGAAAGGATGGGAAGGAAGGAAGGATGGGAAGGAAGGATGGGAAGGAAGGATGGGAAGGAAAGAAGGGACGGAAGAAGGATGGGAAGGAAGGAAGTAAGGAAGGATGGAAAGAAGGAAGGAAGCAAGGATGGGAAGGAAGGAAGGAAGGATGGGAAGGAAGGATGGGAAGGAGGGATGGGAACAAAGGAAGGAAGGAAGGAAGGAAGGATGGGAAGTAAGTAAGTAAGGAAGGAAGGAAGGAAGGAAGGAAGGAAGATAGGAAGGAAGGAAGGAAGGAAGGAAGGGTTCTGCTGCTTGCAGCCTGTAGAGTCTGTAGAGTCGGTGTATGACCGGCCAATCACAGAACACGACTGAACATACGTGTTTTATGTTCGTACTCATGAAAAATGCATTAACCATCACACGCTACGTCTATTGTAGGCGTTTTTGTTTTCATATATTTTTCCACTCTGGAAACCGTTTTTTAAAAATACTGTTTCAAGTCATCTAGAACAGCGTTTCCATGCAGATGTGAGGCGAAAATGATAAAATACGTTGCTATTTTGACCTGGAAAAGTTGCCGTTTGGATAGCCCCTGACACAAGCCCCGGGAAAAGCTGTCTTTTGCTATGCCTGCCGGTAACGTGCATCTCGTAACCCAAATTTGAGGTCATAGTTCAAAGCAAAGATTGAGCCGATAGACAGCTTGCATTTAAAAAACACTCGTTAGTTAGGACACTTGTATGATGCCAGGGTACCACTGTATAAATTACAATATAAATGCTCTCTTCTTTCTGGCATTTAAGGCTCCACACCTCAACTCACAATGACAGTAGGTACAAATAACTTTGGTTATTATTTGGAATAATACCCATTCCTGCTGAAACTTTGTTGCCGCTTGTGGCGCCACATCAACTGCTACACCCCCGCCTTTCCACATACTTCGACTCCTGGTTGATTATGGTCAAACTGTGTTATAAAAACCCTAAAAGTTTTACTTTGATCCCAAGATCATACATATAGACCTTGTAGATGCATAGAACAGTCTGTCAAGCCGATGGATTAATAAAGACTTATGATTTATGACTTCATATCCTAAGGCCACCGGTCTTATATTCCAAAATATTTTGTATATTCCAAAGAGTCGACGCTGATAAAGATGTTGCAGACATACCTTGTTACTCATCACATTCTAGCTCCCAGCTATCACAGCACAAAGTTGTGTCATTACTGTGAATAACCAAACGCTGTAGTCTGCACGCAGGACTTTAATCAATCACCATAATCAATACCGGCAAGCAATTTGGCATTTACTCCAGAGAGTTGTTGTGATGCAGCTGTTGCGTTGAGTAAAAAGAGCAGCCGCAAACTTGTGAGCATCTCTGCCGCCGTCTCTGGTGTGCTCACAAAAGACATCATTGATTCAGCAGCATCACACTTGGGGGAGACGCTGCATGTGGAAGTATTGTTTTTGCATTCACGGCTCAAAATATATCTTAAATGTTATAGAAAATGACTCTTCCGTGGCTCATTGTCTGCCGTGTGGCATTGTTGCATTGTCAATGATGGATGATGTTTAGCTGGGCTTTCAAGTCCTTGAGCTGCCGACCCCATTTACTCCGTCATGTCGCCTCTTTGGCCTGCAGGGGAATAGCGCGCTATCGCTTACACCTGTGTCGACTCTCAGCGCCTTTGTGCCGGCCCGACTCATTTACTCATCATAGCCTAGTGTGGACCAACTCCCGCAGGAACATCTCAGCCGGTAAAAGGGTTCAAGTTTCTGCACGGCTGCAATTATGAGCTCTGTAAGACGGGAGGAAAAAGCATGCAAAATATTCCGATGTCACTCAGTAGACTGCAGAGCTCAACAATCCTGGTTGGGTTTGTTTCCTCGTTTGTGGATGCTACTGACCACTGTACATTCCAACAGTCACATGACTTACATATGTACAGTAAACCTCGGCTATATCGGATTCAATTGTTCCCACTGGTTTTGTCCGATATAAGCGAAATCCATTATATGCAAATATACCGGAAAATGTCCGTTTTACACATATATCGGATTTATATTCGGTATATGCGTAAATCGGATTTTATCCGTTATAAAAAGGCACTTCCTTGACTATCTTTCCAATGTACCTGGACGCGCAGGCAACGCTGCAAACGCTGCAAATGACGTCGTATAGCGGCCTGTCACGATTCGGCGAATCGGAGCGCCACGATGCGGCCATCCGATATATGCGAGGGAAATTTAATGGAAATGCATTGGAACGGGACTGGAGATTTTGTCCGAAATAGGCGAAATCTGTTATAAAAAATCCGATATATGCAATGAATTTTTATTGGAAATGCATTACAGAAAAATCGGTTCTTTTTTATCTGTCCGTTGTGAGCGAATTTCCGATATATCCGAGTCCGATATATCCGAGGTTTACTGTAGTATTTTATATACTCCGAAACCGGAGTACCCGGAGAAAACCGGCATTCTAGCATGTGGAATCAAATTATGGAACACATTGAGCAAGTTTGTTAAAGTGCAACCACTGTTTTTTTTTTCTTTCTTATGTGTCCTCTGTGCCAGGCATGGCGTGCTTGCAAATTTTGGCTAGTTTTTGTGCATTTTAAGACCCTTAAAAATGCAAGAAAAGTCGCATAATAATAATAAGCAGCAGTTTCAAGAGGGCCTTCACACAGCTACCACTTGCTACACTGGCTCTAATAATAACTTAATCATTATTCTGTATTTAATTGAAGGGAATAAGCATTTTTTGTAGGTGGTATGGAAAGTCATGTTGGCAAGCCCAGAGGTCCAAGTAAAATGTGCAGCATTGCTTTAAAAAAAAAGCCCACATTTTTGTATTTTTTCTACTACTACTATACTTTTTTACAGCCTAGTATACAGCTTAGTTCCTGTGAGAAATCGTAGAACATCAACGTTACATTTTGGAGTGAGGGCAGGGGTAGCAAGTTGTGTGTCCAAAATAGACATTTTCATGGCCTCTTTTTTCGCCATTCACTGGTGGTCCCGGAAGGTAAAAGCGAGGATCTACTGCAGGGGTCTCAAACTCAATTTACTTGGGGGCCACTGGAGCTCAGATCTGGGTGAGACTGGGCCGCATCAGGTTTTTCCCCCCAAAAAAAACAAACAAAAAAAACGCATTTATTAAAAAAAAATTAAAAAACTTCGCTTTGGTTCCAATTTTCTACAAGAAAAGCTCTGATAAAACATTCCACTGTTCTCAAATATCTTACTTTTTATTTTTCTACACAAAATAAGATGAAAAATAAATAAGCAAATCAAGAATAAAGAAAATCAATCAGTAAAAAATAAATATAATAATAATAAAACGGCAAATAATAAAAACTTAAAAAACCACATATAGTTGGTGGGTAGACAAATAATTTTTTTCAGATTAAAATGAACAAAGCATTATTAGAGCCCTGTAGACATGACAAAACACGACTATAGTCACATTTATACTCTTTTCATTTACAACATATTGCGCAACTGCAGGGTCTTGAGACACATGCTAACTCGCAAACTAGAGAGCTAGCGACCTAAACGGTAGCCTTCAAGTTATTTCCTTTAAACTTAAATAGCCAAAAACTTACCACTTCCACACGGATAGGGAGGATAACTATTAACAGTTATTTAACCTTTAACATGAACATTAATCAAACGTAATAATTTTTTCTGGGTACATGATACCATACAGCATCCATATCGAACTTGTGTGGGCCGCACTAACATTAAACTTTCATATCAAGGCGGGGGCCTCAAACTAGTGTCCTGCAGGCCACATTTGGCCCGTGGGCTGCGTGTTTGAGACCCCTGATCTACTGTATTCCAAAAATGTCAAACAAAACAGACATGACAGAGAAACAGCGAGATTGTCTGGGCTCTTTGGGAAGAGGATTGTGCGGTGAAGCGGGTCATGAACACGCTTGAAGGAGGAGCTTCACTGGCCCTTGGCTGGGGCCGGGGCGGGGGCGCAGGGGGGTGTCCCTTAGAGACCGTGTCCAAGTGTCCTTGAGCAAGACACTTTTATGCCCCTCAAAGAATAGTCTTGCACATTTTATACTGTCATGGGAGTGTGTGTGTGTGTGTGTGTATGAACAAGGCCACACCGCTCTTTGAGTACCATTAAGGGAGAGTCGGTGGCGTATGAAAGCATCCATCTCCATTTCTCTACACACAATTATCCACTATACGCTCATTTGTCAGGAACGACTACTTCCTGCCAGCAAACACTCATCCTGGCCATTCCCAATCTTTCCGTCCCACCAGACGTCACAAGGACAACTGCTTAAATGGCTTGTCAGGTAAAAAGCTAATGAGGTGTATTAGCATACACATCCTTCCTCTCTCCACTTGTCCAGAATCCACTTCCTGTTTCAAAAGTAGCATTGAGCTGGTTGGTCTGCCGGATGACGAGGTTGCGTCCTCTGTTGGAAGATTAGCGTCCCAGCTGCTCACAAGCTTTGATGATGGTTGGTCCCGGGCTTGTGGTCTTTGTGCGGCTCTGGTGTGTTGATTCATCTCAGGCAGAAATAACAACTGTTACTGGGCTGTTGAGGCTGTTTGGTTGCTTCTCTCGCTGAAGGCTTATCAAGGGCGAGCACGAGGAAGGAAGCAGCTCTGCAAGGAAGAATTATTACACTGTCGCTCTCAGGTTAGCTGGTCTAATGACTAACGGAAGGTATTTGGGACGGAGAGCAGACCAGAGATTGTGTTTTTGTTATGTGTTGTTGCCGGGCTTTATTTTGCCCTCACATTGTATGATTCAGATGCTGATTCAGAACTACAAATTTATTTCGGTAGGTTCAGTATTTTCTAATAAGACTGTTTGGACCAGCCCTTCTCCACCCAGATTTGGGTTTTCACAATGTACTTGCCGTATTTTATGAATCTATTCCCTCAAGTCCTCATCTTCTGTATCTGAATTGAATAGCTGAGCAATTTCCACATAAAAAATGTCAGGTTCCCTCTCATCATTGTGGGAGTCAGTCTCATTGTCAAGTTCAGTAATGAAACTTGGACAACATTTAAAGCCCAGATTATTTTATTCCAACAGCTGTGAAATAAGTCCAAGAGTCTCGAGGACAGTTTACAATTGAATTCAAGCAAGAGTAGATACATAGAATTCCAATGCCAGCTCTGGAGAGAGAAATTAGTGGCCATAAAAGGTTTAGCAAAGTACAGTATTTCTCTGAAGAGGGACCCTGTTCCATCCAAGTCAGAAACATCAAATGGTGTCAATCAGTTGACATCAAAATCCCCTTCTGATTGGCTGTTGCTTCTCCGCAACATGGTCGGTTGACAGCATCTCATCTGGCAGGCAAAACTCTTTTTTACTTTTCTATTATCCAAACAAGTCAGCAGTAAGATGCAAATATTGTACATGCAATAAACGTATTATGCTAGGTGGCACTTGTGCCAGGTGTTGAGGACCCCAGAGCATGCACCAAGGAAGCATGCAATGTGCAGGCGGGACGGGGCATGCCAGGGGAACAATGGAAGTGGAATGGTATAAGAAGGCGTAATGGCTGATGGGCAACAGGTGTGCAGACCAGGAGAACAAGGCAGGAGTCTGCTGCAGGACAGAACAGAGACAACAGGGGGCAGTAGACTAAATCATAGATCATTGCATTTGTTGTGCTTGGTCCCATGCAAAACCTTCAAAAAGCGTGCGCTGAACTCCAATACGGAAATGTGTTGGGTTTTTTTTTTTACTCATTCATTCTTGTTGCTATTATTTTACAATGGACTGATAAAAACTCAATAATCTTCTTATGGCTGAGGTTTTTTTCCTTGACTATGGCTAATTACCTTTATGCCGAGGGTGCGGAGTTCTCCAGGGGTCAATACTGGGGCCAAAACTGTTCAACTTGTACATCAATGATATCTCCAAAGTTACGAAAGACTTAAAGCTGGTATTATTTGTGGATGATACCACTGCTTTTTGTTCTGGAGGGAATACAGACGAAATCATTAGAAAGGTCAGAGAAGAAATGGTCACACTAAAAAGATGGTTTGATGATAATAGATTGTCCTTGAACCTAAGTAAAACTAAAATCATGCTGTTTGGTAACAGCAGAAAGGACACGCACCAGCAAATACAAATAGACGGTGTGGACATTGAAAGGGTGAACCAAAATACATTTCTGGTGATCACAATAGATGGAAATATGAGCTGGAAACCTCATATTACAAATATACAACATAAGGTGGCCAGAAATATTTCAGTATTGAACAAAGCAAAATTTGTTCTCAATCAGAAATCACTCCACACTCTTTATTGCTCTCTGGTTCTACCATATCTTACTTATTGTGTGGAAATATGGGCTAATAACTATAAAAGCAATCTTCACTCGCTAAATGTACTGCAAAAAAGGTCAGTAAGGATAATTCATAATGCCGCCTACAGAGAACATACTAACTCCTTATTTCTAAAATTTCTAAAACTTGTTGATATAGTTCATCTTCAAACAGCTAAAATAATGCATAAGGCTAAAAATAACCAATTAGCTAAAAATGTCATCCAATACTTCTCTACAAGAGAGGAGAAATATGATCTCAGGGAAGAAGTACATTTGAAACACTTATATGCTAGGACTACGTTAAAAAGCCATAGCATTTCAGTATGTGGAATCAAACTATGGAATGGATTGAGTAAGGAAATCAAACAATGCACAACGATGAGCCAATTCAAGAAACAATACAAGCAGTTGATGTTTGCTAAATACAAGGATGAAGAGTCTTGAACCAGTCATGATGTGCTATATATATCACTATATTGACACTTACTATGGTACCCATTATGTCATTGGATGCTCATATCACCTCGTACTTTGGTACGAGGTACATTATTAAAAAAAACCTTAAACTGTATTATGAAAGCAGGAAGTGAACAAATGTAACAGTTACTGATTGTAAAAGTACCAGATGGAGGGGTAGGATTTAATAAGCTTTGCTTCTTCCTACTCCTTTGGACATGTGGAACTGGGAACTGATTATGGGATGCACTCAATTGTAATCTGATGCATGTTCAAATTGAATAAAACCATTACCATTACCATTACCATTACCATGCACAGCAAAAAGTGAGGCAGTCATAGCTGCTCGTCTGCACCGCATGCATTTCATTTAAAAAGTCTACTTTTCAGTTGAGAATATAATGCGTTCCCCTCAAATGTTCCATTAAAGAAAGCTTGCAGGTGTTTATTGTTGTGTGAGTGAGAGTTTGCATCTATTCATATCCAGCCGGAAGGAACGACTGTGACATCCCAAATTGGAGGAGAAGGAGACTGCTGCGTTCCAAAAGGAAAGTTGTGAAAAGAGAACAGCTTACGCGACAGTGGAGAACTTTCAGTTTATTTTGGTTTTATTTTGCTCTTTGCAGCTGAAAGACAATGCTGAGTATCACGCCATCACCGCAGGGAACTGCTGCAGAAGCAGAGCATTATGGGATGCACGGTACTTACATGCGGGGATCACGTTGAGAAGCTTGAGAGCGTCTGTCCTTTTTTTTTTTTTTCGCATGTATTCTTGGAAGGAGAAGGTGACCGAAATCTGACGATTAGCACCGAACCGCATGCTGACCACAATTTCCGACGTTGATGTTTTCACTTGAATGTGACGGTACAAATACAGGAGGGTTGTCATGTGGGAATGGCAAATGTGAAATTATTATTATTGTTGTGTGAACAGTCTTCAGCATTCACACCATAATAATAGTAATAATAATAATTCAGCATCACGTCAAGGTGTGAAGTATGTAAATAATAATTTCTGGTTACACAAGTGCAGGATGAAGAGGTGTTTTAGTTCTAATTCAGTGCTCTTGTGTGGGCGTCACTCCGATGGGAGCGTGCCCAGTGCAGCTTCCTGTGAGCTCAGACGCGTGTCTTTCATTTACCTCAAGATAATGCTTTGTTTACTGGGAATGCTCCGATCAGGCTTTTACACTGCTGATACCGATAATGATAATTTGGGAGTGAAATCTGCACTTGCAAGTGTGGACAAAGATGATCAGGATATGATATATGGTGCTTTTTCACTGAACTTCTGATACCGATTGGTAGCCGACTGATCAGAGCACCTGTGGTGTTTACACCAGGGGTCTCAAACTCAAATTACCTGGGGGCCACTGGAGCTAGGGTCTGGGCAAGGCTGGGCCGCATCAGGTTTTCCAAAAAAAAAACAAACAAAAAAAAACACATTTATTAAAAACAGAAAAATATACAAACTTTTTCAGTGCTTTGGTTCCGATTTTCTACAATAAAAGCTCTGATAAAACATTCCAGTGTTCTCAAATATCTTAATTTTTATTTTTCTACACAAAATAAGATGAAAAATAAATAAACAAATCAAGAATAAAGAAAATCAATCAATCAGTAATAAATAAATATATTAATAATAAAACGGCAAATAATAAAAACTTAAGAAACACATATAGTTGGTGGGTAGACAAATTATTTTTTTCTGTTAAAATGAACAAAGCATTATTAGAGCCCTGTAGACATGACAAAACACGACTATAGTCACATTTATACTCTTTTTATTTACAACATATTGCGCAACTGCAGGGTCTTGAGACACATGCTAACTCACAAACTAGAGAGCTAGCGACCTAAACGGTAGCCTTCAAGTTATTTCCTTTAAACTTAAATAGCCAAAAACTTACCACTTCCACACGGATAGGGAGGATAACTATTAACAGTTATTTAACCTTTAACATGAACATTAATCAAACGTAATAATTTTTTCTGGGTACATGATACCATACAGCATCCATATCAAACTTGATGCGGGCCGCACTAACATTAAACTTTCATATCAAGGCGGGGGCCTCAAACTAGTGTCCTGCGGGCCGCGTGTTTGAGACCCCTGGTTTACACGTAATAGCTTCAACTACTCGGTCTTGAAAACTATCACTGCACACAACAGACACGATTTCAAATTAAAGTACAAGATAGTAAATGTGGATGAAAAAATATCATTGTGTAGTTCCGACTGTTTGAATTCATATTTCTAATCAATAGTTCAGAGAGAATGGAGCGGGCTGATTTAGTAAGGCAACAATACATCCGCTGCAGAGGCCTCGAAGATGGCCAAAAGGGAAGCTTTATTCAATAACGATGCTTTTATTGGCTTCAGATGATGAGAGCATCAACTCAAAGCATAAAAAGGACAGAAGTAAAAAGATCAATTGGAAGTTCCGCAGGAGTAAGAGACAGCAAAGCACATTACGGGAGTCCAAAGATGTCTTTTCTCGTAGAATAATAAAACATGGAAAATGGAAAAAACTGAATTGAAATAGCGTTGCTGCCGCACACATCCCACAGCGGTGCCTCGTAAACATGGTTTATTTCTCTAAAGACACACACACACACACACACACACTGCGGAATGTATTTGTAAGCTCCTTCAAGGGTCGGAACGCAGTCCACTTCTTTCTTTCTTTCTGTCATTAAGCTCGATAATAATCAACAGTGGATCATCGGAAACAACGTTCAGCTTGACAGCTTATTAAAAAAATGGCTGCGTCTGTCTATGAGACAATCATCTTATTATTGAAGGCAAAGATTAATAAACTGCAGTCATTAATTATGACAAAGCCTGCTAGGGCGTATGTTAAAGTGCCGTATACACAACCATGTTTACCGTACATTCATTTATTTATTTGTGGCAGCCCACCATGGGTACTTTTTTTTTTAGAATTGGCACTACCTTTTTTTAGATGTGGTTCTTCCTTTTTTTTGATTTTGTGGCACCTTTTTTAAATGAGGTGCTTTGTGGTCCTTTTTAGGATTTTGGCAGTACTTTTCTTTCAAAATTGGCACTATTTAAAAAAAAAAACAAAAGTTTTTTTTAGTACCTTTAAGTACCTTTTTTGATTCCTTTTCTAGATCTCTAGCACAACCTTTTTTTTTTTAAGATTTGGTGCTACCCGGGCGGCACGGTAGTCGAGTGGTTAGCGCGCAGACCTCACAGCTAGGAGACCCAAGTTCAATTCCATCCTCGGCCATCTTTGTGTGGAGTTTGCATGTTCTCCCCGTGCATGCGTGGGTTTTTTTCCGGGTACTCCGGTTTCCTCCCACATTCCAAAAACATGCTAGGTTAATTGGCCACTCCAAATTGTCCATAGGTATGAATGTGAGTGTGAATGGTTGTTTGTCTATATGTGCCCTGTGATTGGCTGGCGACCAGTCCAGGGTGTACCCAGCTTCTCGCCCAAAGACAGCTGGGATAGGCTCCAGCACCCCCGCGACCCTCGTGAGGAAAAAAGCAGTAGAAAATGAATGAATGTTTGGGGTTCAATTAGGCAGGCCCCAATGATGTGTATTGTTAGCTAGCTCATTCTAACTCGTTTTCTCTTGTTTTTTTCCTTTCATTTTTTTTTTTTTTTTACAAATGCTTTTGTGCGTGTAGCTGGATGGAGTCCATCAACCACGGAGACCAAGTTATGAAGATAAATTGGGAGGTTGGGGGGGTTGGTGTTGAGAGAGTGACTCAGTCAATAACGTTGAGCGTAAAAACGTTGAGAGATTCCTGACACCATGCAAGCGTAGATAAAATAGATGATATTTTATTGTACAGCCTTTCAATCCAGCTTCTGTAAATGGTTATTGATTGCTTTGCTGAGGGGGCGGGCCGGCGTCCGTATCTGCAGCAGCGCTTTGTGTGCCATTGCAGAGCGACGTTTCATTGGCCAAAGGTTTTATCCCGCGTGGCTCAATCTGAGAGGCGCTTACTTGTTTTGTCGCGGGGGAGTTAAATGCCAAGAAAGATGATGGAGAAAAAAAAAAGGGTAAAAAGAGAAGAAATAGACCGTCACATTTGCAGACGCTTAGATGGAGTGTCCATTCTGGCCCAGGCGACCTGGTGACCTCTGCCGGAGCATTCACTACACTCACAAACAGCAGCGCAATGCAGATGATGACTTTTCCAAATGTCATCTTGAGGTACGCATCACATGACCAGTTTAGGTTTTTAAAACCTTGGAATTGAAAGAAACCACTGAACAAGATGGTGTGTTAAAAACAACAGACTTGAATTGAAAGTACATTCGTAAACCCTTATGGGGGGCACAGTAGTACTTAGGAGAGTTAGGTATCTTTATATATATATATATATATATTGTTTTTTTTTTTCAATGATAAGCAGTGCCTGAACCGGTACTTAAAAAACAAAACAAAAAACCATACAAATTATATCCCTTAAATAGTTGAATTATATAAATAAAATGCTAACTAAGTTAAAAATTCAGCAATATGATGTAAAACTGGGCGGCACGGTGTTGGAGTGATTAGCGTGCAGACCTCACAGCTAGGAGACCAGGGTTCAATTCCACCCTTGGCCATCTTTGTGTGGAGTTTGCATGTTCTCCCCGTGCATGCGTGGGTTTTCTCCGGGTACTCCGGTTTCCTCCCACATTCCAAAAACATGCTAGGTTAATTCATTCATTCATTTTCTACCGCTTTCCCTCACGAGGGTCGTGGGGGTGCTGGAGCCTATCCCAGCTGTCTTCGGGCGAGAGGCGGGGTACACCCTGGACTGGTCGCCAGCCAATCACAGGGCACATATAGACAAACAACCATTCACACTCACATTCATACCTATGGACAATTTGGAGTCGCCAATTAACCTAGCATGTTTTTGGAATGTGGGAGGAAACCGGAGTACCTGGAGAAAACCCACGCATGCACGGGGAGAACATGCAAACTCCACACAGAAATGGCTGAGGGTGGAATTGAACCCTGGTCTCCTAGCTATGAGGTCCGCGGCTAACCACTCGACTGCCGTGCCCCCCGCTAGGTTAATTAGTGACTCCAAATTGTCCATAGGTATGAATGTGAGTGTGAATGGTTGTTTGTCTATATGTGCCCTGTGATTGGCTGGCCACCAGTCCAGGGTGTACCCCGCTTCTCGCTCGAAGACAGCTGGGATAAGCTCCAGCACCCCCGCGACCTTCGTGAGGATAAGAGGTAGAAAATGAATGAATGGGGCACCAAGGGCCACACAGTGGCTAGCATGTAGGCCACAGTAGTTTGCATGTTCTTCCTGTGTCTTTTCCGGGTACTCCATATTGGAATGGATTCAGTGGATTTACTTTAATTGGGAAAATTTGATTCATTTCTTGTATGATTTATGAGTTAGGCTTAGGGTTAGTGTGTGGATTGTTTTGCCTCCACGCTCCCTATTTCCTGACTTTCAGGCTGACATTGAAGGCACACAAACGCACATGAGGAAGTGTTTGGGCTGGAACTATTAATGTGTTTACCCCCGTCCGTCAGTTCTGTCATCCACATTGACGGCTGAGACTGTGTGTGTGTGTGTGTTGTGGTGGGTGGTCATCGACTGGAAGCTAGCCCAGGGCAATATGGCGCCGCACACTGACAGTTCTTTTGACAGACGCTTTAGTGGAGTGCGTCTGCTGGGTTTGTGGCCCCGAGTCAATTTGGGGAATGGGGATTGCTTGAAGTGCTGAATTGATTTGTATGACAATTTGGTCGAGTGCAGTCGATTAGCGAGTTAGATAGCGGGGGCCGTACAGAAACTAGCATGTCGGGTTAACTGGAGACTCTAATCCAGGGGTCTCAAACTCAATTTACCTGGGGGCCACTGGAGCTAGGGTCTGAGTGAGACTGGGCCACATCAGGTTTTCTAAAAAAAAAACAAAAAAACAAAAAAAAAACACATTTATTAAAAACAGAAAAATGAATAAACTTTGCTTTGGTTCCGATTTTCTACAAGAAAAGCTCTGATAAAACATTCCACTGTTCTCAAATATCTTACTTTTTATTTTTCTACACAAAATAAGATGAAAATAAATAAACAAATAAAGAATAAAGAAAATCAATCAATCAGTAATAAATAAATATAATAATAATAATAATAATAATAAAACGGCAAATAATAAAAACTTAAGTAACCACATATAGTTGGTGGGTAGACAAATTATTTTTTTCAGATTAAAATGAACAAAGCATTATTAGAGCCCTGTAGACATGACAAAACACGACTAAACAACAAACAAAACACAACTGCAGGGTCTTGAGACACATGCTAACTCGCAAACAAGAGAGCTAGCGACCTAAACGGTAGCCTTCAAGTTATTTCCTTTAAACTTAAATAGCCCAAAACGTACCACTTCCACACGGATAGGGAGGATAACTATTAACAGTTATTTAACCTTTAACATGAACATTAATCAAACGTAATAATTTTTTCTGGGTACATGATACCATACAGCATCCATATCAAACTTGCGCGGGCCGCACTAACATAAAACTTTCATATCAAGGCGGGGGCCTCAAACTAGTGTCCTGCGGCCCACATTTGGCCCGCGGGCCGCCTGTTTGAGACCCCTGCTCTAATCTGTAGGTGGGGATTTGAATGCTTGTTTCTAAGAGTTTCTTTTCATTGCGAGTACTTCTCCAAGATGTCCATTCAGTTGCAGTGTCGTGAAAGTGTCCTGTCCTCCTCCAGATCACCTACAAGGGCCTGAGCTCGCTGGACCCAAGCGCTGATTTAACCACCCAGTGGGGAAAGGTGACCAAGCCCACCAACGAGACCCACCACCTGTTTGTAGCCCTCTACCCGGGCACCACCTACTTCTTCACGCTCAAAGCCTCCACCAGTAAAGGCTCCGGCCCCCCCGTCACCACCCGCATCACCACCAAGATAGCAGGTGAGACCTTCACGTGTCCTGGTTGCTTTCTGGTGACATTTCCTTGCTCCCTTTTACATTCCCCATAGACTGTTTTTCTTTTGGTTATCACAGAGTCCATTTTGAGATGACTTTCGACGTCACAGTCAAAATGTCACCACAAGAAAGGAT
This sequence comes from Doryrhamphus excisus, assembly GCF_030265055.1. Taxonomy (NCBI): domain Eukaryota; kingdom Metazoa; phylum Chordata; class Actinopteri; order Syngnathiformes; family Syngnathidae; genus Doryrhamphus; species Doryrhamphus excisus. The sequence goes on along the minus strand of NC_080483.1, from coordinate 5,411,339 downwards.
ATCCGTAAAGTTTGAAAGCTGAGCTGAGAAAAGCTCCTCCAGTGTGGATCTGAATCATTTCTTTACGCTTAGAAGGTCTGCTTTGCTTCACAATGGAGCTCATGACTGCTAAATGAAATGCTAATGGTGAGGTTTACGTTCCAAGGTTCTCAGTGAATGGCGAAAAAGAATCGATACGCCCGTTTTCCACACACGGCTCGCTCCCCCCCTCCAAATCTGACATTTGGGATCAACATTTGCAATAAAAATGACTGTATTGTAAATAGTTCCAGCTCCAGAATCCTCCCCCTTCTTTCTTTCGTTGCTAGGGGGTGTCCAAACTTTTTCCATTTGGGCCACTTCGTGAAAAATGAAAGGATGCAACTTTGTCATTTGTATATTTTCTAAAGCAACACATGTAGATATGCTAAGAGGTTAGATACAGCATCTTAGCTTTAGGCATATAGGTGAAAAATACTATTATTTGTATCAACTTTACTGGTTAGGCTTCACGGTGGTCAAGTGGTTAGCTTGCAGGCCACACAGCTAGGAGACCCGAGTTTGATTCCACCCTCGGACATCTCTGTGTGGAGTTTGCATGTTCTCCCCCCCTCACATTCCAAAAAAACATAGGATAGGCTCCAGCACCACCGACCCTTGTGAGGATAATCGGTAGAAAATGAATGAATGAATTAACTTCACTAGTTACTCTTTTCCCCCCATTTTTTTTCATTAAAAAAATGTTATTTTTAAAATAATTGTATATTCAATTTTTGTAATATTAAAGAGCTGCTTTAAAATGTGAATTTCTCTTGGAGATTGACATTATTCCCATATAATATATCGTTCCCCAGCCTACTTCTCCAAATATATAAAAAATATTTGCTCTTGTTTGCTTCCCATAATAGTAATGATAATAATAATTATTATTATATTAATAATAATAATAATAAAATAATTATTTATGTTAAATTTCATTAAATTATTAATTAATTAACTAATATTAAATTGTATTAAATAAATATAATTAAATATTACAAATATTTTAATAATATAAATATAATATAAATATAATATAAATATAATATAAATATAATATAAATATAATATAGATATAATATAAATATAATAATAATAATAATAATAATAATAATAATAATAATAATAATAATAATAATAATAATAATAATAATATACTATTAAACTATCATTAGTATTATTACTATATAAGTAATAATAAACTATTATTATTATATTAAAAATAAAAATAACAATAATAATAAATACTACTACTACTACTACTACTACTAATAATAATAATAATAAACTATTTTTATTATTATTATTATTACTATATAAATAATAATAAACTATTATTTTATATTAAAAATAAAAATAAAAATAAAAATAATTGCCTTTAAAAATATATATACGTATAAATCTTTCTTATAATTCTCATTCTCATAAATCATTCCTCCTCCTTTGCTGCAGCACCTACGACTATCGTGATCCAGAGAACCAGAGTGTAGAGCGGGAGAAGCCGCCCGCCATGGCCGGGCAAGGCGCATGAATGTCGGATACGCTGTCCTGCCGTGCGTCGTGTATTGCTGGTGGAATGTGGGAGGAGTCACTGCATTGGCGGTGTACACAATTTCATTTTACACTTGCGCCACACGCACTCATCCTGGATGAGTTATGGTTGTCCTTAGACCCAACAGGGTCCGACTGGTCTTGTTGAGTTGTGATTAGACCATGCCTTTGTCGGTCTCAATCCTGCACTATTGACGTTGACACATCTTCAGCGTGACCTTTCCAGCGAACCTCCATTCCTCCATCATCCTCTTCTACGTGTTGCCAAGAGACAGGAAGTATCAAAAGAAGAAGATGGGAAAAAAGTTTCATCCACGTGTGGAACACGGACGCCTCGCTGGAAATGTCACGCCATGGCCAATCTTGTTGATCTCACTCAGAAGTCCGAAGATAAAATGGTGATAGATGCATGGTGGGGGTGAGGGTGGGGTGGCCGGGGCGTGGGGGCTGGCGTTGTTAATTACCGAAATGCCACAGCAATGTGGGAAAAATGTGGATGCTCTGGTCCAGTTCACACATTGGTGACATTCATGATGACAACATGGCAGACATTCATAAGTTCGGGAAGAGGAAGCCTTCACTTTCATCAGTCACGGAAAAGCGGAATGTTAGCATTTAGTTGGGAATAATAACACAATCACTGTGCTTTCTGGCAATAGATTTGATTCCATGTTCATTTTTATGATTATAAGTTAGTCATCAACCAAAGCTGTCCTCTCCCCCAGCCCCCACCATGCCAGAGTACGAGTCTGAGGCGCCGTTGAACGAGACCGAGTCAACCATCACCGTCCTGCTCAAGCCTGCCAAGTCCCGTGGAGCGCCCATCAGGTATCCCGACCTCGCCCCCCCCCCCCCCCTTTTTTTTTACCTCCTCCAAGGATGAATGTAAAAGAGAGATTGCGTATTAACAGAACCATTATGTATTTTATTTGAAAACTATTTAAAAACTATTATCAAAATATATTAAAATCTACTGTATATACAAATATTATTTTAAAAATTATTTATAAATAACTGTATTAATATATAAATATAAATGTATTTATATATAGTATATATGCAATATACATAAAATGAATAGCATATTATATATTCATATATATAATAAAACATATGTGGTTGTTTGTGTATATGTGCCCTGTGATTGGCTGGCGACCAGTCCAGGGTGTACCCAGCCTCGCGCCCGAAGACAGCTGGGATAGGCTCCAGCACCCCCGCAACCCTTGTGAGGATAAGCGGTAGAAAATGAATGAATGAATAATAAAACTTACATATACCATAGTAATAACATATAACATAGTAGTAAGTCATATTTTAAATATTTTCATATATATATATATATATATATATATATATATGAAAATTATATATATATGAGAATTTTAAATACCATTTATTATTTTCACATTATATTATTATTGTATAAAACTAAATATAAAACAAAACTGCATTCAAATAAAAATATTGTTTAAAAAACGGATTTAAATCTATGTTTAAAAATTAAAATATTAAAAAATTGTAAATGTGTATTTATATGTATCTTTATATCACAACAATTGATACATACATACATTTATTACATATATTAATTTATAATGTAATCTATATATATATATATATATATATATATATATATATATATATATATATATATATATATATATATATATATATATATATATATATATATATATATATATATATATATATATATATATATATATATATATATATATATATATATATATATATATATATATATATATATATATATATATATATATATATATATATATATATATATATATATATATATATATATATATACAGTAATGTAGTATATGTTATAATCAATTCTAAATGTATAATCAATTTTATTCATTTTTAAATGCAATTTAATATGTCCGTATTATATTTAAACCTTTTTTGGACAAAATGTGCAATCAATTTCAATATAAATATAAAGCCAGAATATTTTTGAAATAAATAATAACATGTCTTTGGTATTTTTTGGTTGACCATTCTGCTTGCATGTATGATTTATGTATGGATTCATTGTGAATGGAAAGAAAGTAGTATTGTCCCAATGGGTGCAGCCTTTGCGGAGGTCCAGCTTCCATCATTTTGAAAAGCAAACAAACTAGTTCAATTTGAACTTGTTAGCAGTCATGTGGTATTTGACTTTATTGCTGGTTTGTGTAAAATCCCTTTGCTAATCTTCTGATTTTTCTGAAATACAATTATGGTCTTCCTCTGGTGTAAAGACGGCTGGGCTGTAATTACTGGCAGCTTTTTCAATCTGAGATCAATCCAATGAAATTGGTGCCAGTAGACATAAGGAGAGCGAGCATGGAGGTGGTTTTCCTTTCTTTTTTCAGCTTTTATGAATTCTCGAAGACAGATTGACTTGCTCCCCAGAGGAAGAGGTAGCAACACTTTGGAACGGATTATTCACCAACATTGTTTTGGTCATCAGCAATGATCTTAACTTTCCTCTTGTGTTAGCTTTCTGGTATCATCTCTTATGTTAACGGGTCGGTTTTGACCCATGTATTAAATCAACTATAAAATACACTAAAAACAATAAGTTACCATCAAATTTGCTTCTCATGTCTTGGTTACCTTCTTAGGCTTCCTTATCCATGAAAATGTTGGTTTTAATACTTTTGGTGTGGGCATGTAGGACTTTTTTTGTCACTATACCCCTCCATTTTAATTTCCAAAAATGGTCAAATGAACCTCAAAAGAATCATATTAATAAATTGAATTCTTTTGTTACCTGGCTATTACTGAGGGATATAGAACATATCTCTTAAATCAATTAGTTTTATTTATTTTCTCATTTTGGTATTAATCACTAAAGAAACATCTATGGTGTTGGGGTGAATTTTGACCCATATATATTAATGTCAAGAAAAGGTAGAAAAAGTTATTGTTTTCAGCAACAGAACTGTAGTATAAAGTGAAATCAAAAAGCAGAACAGGTCCAGATCTTGGTTCACTGTACTTCTTGCCATTCTTTCCATGATCCAAATATCTTACTTATTGTGTGGAAATATGGGCTAATAACTATAAAAGCAATCTTCACTCGCTAAATATACTGCAAAAAAGGGCAGTAAGGATAATTCATAATGCCGCCTACAGAGAACATACTAACTCCTTATTTCTAAAATCACAAATACTTCAACTTGCTGATATAGTTCATCTTCAAACAGCTAAAATAATGCATAAGGCTAAAAATAACCAATTAGCTAAAAATGTCATCCAATACTTCTCTACAAGAGAGGAGAAATATGATCTCAGGGAAGAAGTACATTTGAAACACTTATATGCTAGGACTACGTTATGCTAGCCATAGCATTTCAGTATGTGGAATCAAACTATGGAATGGATTGAGTAAGGAAATCAAACAATGCACAACGATGAGCCAATTCAAGAAACAATACAAGCAGTTGACGTTGACTTTAAAATAAAATTGACTTTATTTTCATGATATTTTGACTTTATTTTTGTCACATAATTTTTCCATCAAACCTCATTTGCTTTATTTGTTGTTTGTTTTTCATCAAATTATGATTAAAAAAACAACATCTATCTGTAATATTTCAACTTTTTTCCTCATAATATTAATATTACTTATTCTCATAAAATTACAACTTTTTCTCTTCACTCTTTTGACTTGTTGCAAAATTACTGCAGATTTTTCAGTTTTTGTCATTTTTCATGTGAAATTCCATTTTTTTGGCTCAAAATATTGCTTTATAGTCATATTATTATAACCGGGTCAAAACCGACCCTAACAATACAGTGGTCATAATTTCAACCAGACCATTTTAAAATGTAGTAAAAATGATTTTTTTGGTTTTATTTTGTTGAAATAGAGTTTCCTGACAAAGTCAAAAAGCCTTGATGCAATAAACAAATGTTATGTGATTCTTTTTATGCATTAAAATGTAAAACGGGTCGGTGCCGACCCTAACACAAGAGGAGGGTTAATGAAAGTTGGCAATGATTGGCCCCCGCCACGCAAACATACATTAGCATCAATGTGATTGAAGTATAAGCACTGACATGCCTTGGAGGAGGTAACACCCCTTCAATGTGGTCGTATCATTTTAAATAGGAGTCATATTGTTGTGTCATCAGCTCCTACCAGCTGGTCGTGAGAGAAGAACGCAAGTCCAAGGCCCGTCGCGCCGCCTCCGAAGCCCCTGAGTGCTTTGCTGCCCCCTTCAGCGTCCGCAACGCCTCCGTGTTGAACTCGCCTTACTACATGGCGGCCGAGCTGCCGCCGTCCAGTCTCACCATGGTGCAGCCCTTCACGGTGGGGGACAACAAGAGCTACGGCGGCTTCTGGAACCCCCCGCTGTCCCCTGCCAAGAGCTACAGTATCTACTTCCAGGCTGTGAGCAGAGCCAGTGGGGTGAGTCACTTCATTAGGGACACAAGGGTATGACTTTTAAGGTATACACCATACCAATATGTTCAATATTTGTGTTTATGTTTATGAAGCTTTGGTGCTTTTATTCTTGTCATTTTTTTACCGCAAGCAAAACTTTTTGGCAGGCAGGGGAGGGGGGGGGCATCTGGTTTGGTGATGCCGCCATGTACCGAAAGGCAGATTCCTCACCGTGTGCTGCCTTGGAGATGAGCTGGGGTCTTGCATGGCGGCCTGGTTTGGGGCCCGGGGGGGTCCCGTGGAGAGTGATGTGTGCCAGATGTTTGCAGCAGCATCATCTCTGCTCCTTGTTTCAGGGCATCAGTCAGTCCAATTGGTGGGGTTACTTATAGATATTTTTATTGTTTATAAGCTTCCTCAGCTTGGTTTAATTCATATAATATTTAGATGATATCATCAGGGCGGCACGGCGGTCGAGTGGTTAGCGCACAGACCTCACAGCTAGGAGACCAACGAAACAAAAAGCAACGTTGTATTTTTATTTGATATAATAAAAAAATAAAAGTAATTAAAAAAGAAATTTCAAAGTAAAGTAATTTCAAATAAAAATATTATAATATAATATTATAATATAATTAATTATAATATTAATATTATAATTTTTTATCTAATAAAAAATCATGTAACAATGATATATATTTTTTGAATTCAAAAATAAATTATATAATTTAAATATTTTGAACTGGGCGGCACGGTGGTCTAGTGGTTAGCGCACAGACCTCACAGCTAGGAGACCAGGGTTCAATTCCATCTCTGTGTGGAGTTTGCAAGTTCTCCCCGTGCATGTGTGGGTTTTCTCCGGGTACTCCGGTTTCCTCCCACATTCCAAAAACATGCTAGGTTAATTAGCGACCAGTCCAGGGTGTTCCCCCGCCTCTCGCCCAAAGACAGCTGGGATAGGCTCCAGCTTTTCCTTGAAGCATGAATGACGATGGGCTCTCATGGGTCGGAACTGCTCATCAGCTCACGTAATGCACTCAAACAAACACGCAAACATTCACACAGCCGCCATTGTTGTAAAGACAGGAGGAGGTTGAGGAGACGATGGCACATCATAGAGAAACAACAACAGGCATCTCACTAGGTGGAAAAATGTTTTTGACAAGTTAAAAAAATGTAAACTGTCCAAGATGCTCTGTCAATCAAACTCACACAAACACACACATACACACAGCAGTTGACAGGTGATGGTGCTAAACGTGCACCCACTCTGAACATGTCGGAGTTGTCCCTCATCTGCAGCTGGAAGCTTCCTGCTTTCCTCTCCTGGGAAGACTTTCTACAAGATGTTGGAGTGTGTCCATTTGTGAGGTCACAGATGTTGGAGATGCTTTAGTTCTTCCACAGCAAACTCTTCCAAGCATGCCTTTATAGTACAGAGGTGACAGAACAATTTGGCAGCATAAAAATGTCCAAAATGTCTTGAAGCATGAAGATTCAGGTACATTCAGTCATTATGAGATCCATAATGTCATTGTTTCATTCATTCATTTTCTTCCACTTATTCTCACGAGGGTGCTGGAGCCTATCCCAGCTATTCACACTCACATTAATACCTATGGACAATTTGGAGTCGCTAATTAACCTAGCATGTTTTTGGAATGTGGGAGGAAACCGGAGTACCCGGAGAAAACCCACGCATGCACGGGGAGAACATGCAAACTCCACACAGAGATGGCCGAGGGTGGAATTGAACTTGGGTGTCTCCTTGTTGTTGTCATGAAGTACCCATGAACAAATTCATGTACAGCACTTCTACCTGATGATTGGACAGAAATAGGTACAGGCGAGGAGGTTGCATTGCAGCTGCATCATCCACACTCACTTAGAATTCTTATCTGGTTTCACACACACACACACACACACACATGCACACACACACATCTTCACCATAAACAACATGCAGCCTCTCTGGATGGAGGCAATAAATTAGTCCTCCATTTATTAACTTTGCTGCTATAGCATCCTCCTGAGGTTTGGCCCATTAGCATCCACAAAGGCGAGGCAGCGCGGCGGCTTGGTGGAGAGAACTGGTCCTCTGAGTGGACTCTCTCTCCACGGACACGACTGTCCAAAGTGGACGAGACACGGGCCATGGCAAGAAGCGAATCTTATTCCACTGTGGCTGTTGGCTTGATACGGACTCCCCAAAAAAATCAGTCTATACAGTCGAACCTCTGAAGTCCAACAGTGGTTGTACACGTACATCTGCAGGAAGTCAGTGGGTTCTGAAATAAGTTATTAGATGGTGTACCTAATGAAGTGTATTTAGATAAGTTAAATAAAATATAATAAAATAAATTTAATTAAATAAATTAATAAAAGAATAAATTTTGAAAAATTCTTTAAATTAATTTAAATTAAATTAATTAATTGTAAAAAATTATTTAATAGTAAATTAATTTAAATTAAATTAATTAATTTTTAAAAATATTTAAATTAAATGAAGAAATTTTAAAAAATATTTTAAATTAAATTAATTAATTTTTAAAAAATAATTTAAATTAAATAAATTAATTTTAAAAAATAATTTAAATTAAATAAATTAATAAAAAAATATAATTTATTAATAAATTAATTAAAATTTAATAAATTTAATAAATTTAATAAAATAATTTAAAATTAATGTAATAAATTAAATAAATTAAATTTATATACCGTAAATGTTTGGATGTAAATGCAGCAGTAATGCAGGCAACGGAAGCAGGTGCACAGCGGACATCACCATCCATCACCCCCGGGTGCTGCTCCTGGATGCTGGCGCCCGCCATCTCACATCTTAAAATGTTTTCTTTTTGGCGTCAGAGGCGAGCAGCTGTTGCGTCCCCGACAACCCGCGCACTGGAAAGCGATTGTCTGGGAAATGAATTCCCCCCGAACGGCGTGAAGTCGTCTTTTCAACACCTCCGCTATATGCAAATGTGTCGCCAGCTTAAGTCGTTAACTCTGAAGGAATTCCGTTGACTTTCAACTCAGCGGGGAGAAATTGAGTTACCAGGGTTTAACCTGTTGCAGAAAAGAATGAACAGTAATTATAGTAAAAGTAATTATATGCAGTAGGGGAATAAATATTGCTGTTTTTGTAGGTTTACAAAAATATGAACAGTAGGATTTCAGTCTACAGTATTACAGCAAACTTTCTTACTAATACTTGTCTTGCTAACTGTCCTCCCAACTCCCTCGACATCGTTAAGAAGTGTAGTCCATTCCAGTCTTGAGTAGGTCTACAATCTTATCAATGGTCTTGTAGTCTATCTTTGCAATGGGGGTCTTGTAGTCCACTCCAGTGTTGTGCAGATCTACCATTTTGTTGATGGTTTAGTATCTATTCCAGTCTTAAGGTCCACTGTCTTGTCAATTGTCTTGTAGTCCACTCCAGTCTTGTGCAGGTCTACCATTTTGTTGATGGTTTAGTATCTATTCCAGTCTTTTGGTTCACTGTCTTGATAATTGTGTTGTAGTCCACTCCAGACTTGTTGATGGTCTTGTAGTCCATTCCAATCCTGTGCAGGTCTACAATCTTTTCAATCGTCTTGTAGTCTGTGCCAGTCTTATGTTGGTCTACAACAGGGGTCAGCAACCCGCGGCTCCAGAGCCGCATGTGGCTCTCCAGCCTCTTTGTTGCGGCTCCCTTTGCAATGCTTGAATATTTTTTAGCACCCGTGTGGTGAAAATGCACGTCTTTGTTATGAGTTTACAAAAATCCAACTTTGTGTGAGACCATGAATGCATCCTGACTGAGTTCTGACTGGTGACTGAATGAGCAGACAGGATGCTATCCAGTTCTCTCTGACAGGTTAACATGAAGGGAAATGAGTAATACTTTGAGTTATTTGAGTTATTAATTATTATTAATGAGTTATTTGACGATTCTAAAAAATAAATTAGAGCTCATTTAAAAACAAAAGTTTATCTCCAGTACTAGCAAGAGTACTCCAACTCGTCTTTTTTTTCCCCTCCAATGTTGTTTTAAACATACAACGTTTTGCGGCTCCAGGCTATTTTTCTTTAGTGGGCAAGTGGGTGAAATGGCTCTTTTCATAGTAAAGGTTGCCGACCCCTGGTCTACAATCTTGTCAATGGTGGTCTTGTAGTCCACTCCAGACTTGTGCAGATTTACCATTTTGTTTATGGTTTATTATCTATTCCAGTCTTTAGGTCCACTGTCTTGTTAATGGTCTTGTAGTCCACTACAGTCTTGTGCAGGTCTACCATTTTATGAATTGAATTGGCTCATAGTTGTGCATTGTTTGATTTCCTTACTCAATCCATTCCATAGTTTGATTCCACATACTGAAATGCTATGGCTAGCATAACGTAGTCCTAGCATATAAATGTTTCAAATGTACTTCTTCCCTGAGATCATATTTCTCCTCTCTTGTAGAGAAGTATTGGATGACATTTTTAGGTAATTGGTTGTTTTTAGTCTTATGTATTATTTTAGCTGTTTGAAGATGAACTATATCAGCAAGTTGAAGTATTTGTGATTTTAGAAATAAGGAGTTAGTATGTTCTCTGTAGGCGGCATTATGAATTATCCTTACTGACCTTTTTTTGCAGTACATTTAGCGAGTGAAGATTGCTTTTATAGTTATTATCCCATATTTCCACACAATAAGTAAGATATGGTAGAACCAGAGAGCAATAAAGAGTGTGGAGTGATTTCTGATTGAGAACAAATTTTGCTTTGTTCAATATTGAAATATTTCTGGCCACCTTATGTTGTATATTTGTAATATGAGGTTTCCAGCTCATATTTTCATCTATTGTGATCCCCAGAAATTTATTTTCGTTCACCCTTTCAATGTCCACACCGTCTATTTGTATTTGCTGGTGCGTGTCCTTTCTGCTGTTACCAAACAGCATGATTTTAGTTTTATTTAAGTTCAAGTACCATAAAAAGGATCAACTTTACAATAATTATTTTCTTAAATATTGGAATTTTCCAGCAGGTGAGTGAAGCGTTTGATGGAAACATTATAACGTAGGCGTCAATAAAAGTTGTCCAGAAGCAATACTCAGTGGTGTGATTGTTCGCATCAGTCAGTTGTCGTCTGACCTAAACGTTCTCTCCGGTCTCTTTTCATTGCAGGAAACCAAGATCAACTGCGTGCGTCTGGCGAACAAAGGTATGAGCAGCCCTCCACTCACGCACCACTCATGTAGTTGTTCATATAGCGGCGTCTATGCTAATGCTAGAGTAACACGTACACGATGAGGCTGAGGTGCTCAATCAACTCACACACATTCAACTCACTCCCATCCTAACCTCACATCATGTGACCCTGCATGATTCCATGACTCAGCATCATTACTCGAGATTCCTACTTTCATCCTACTCCATCATCCCGACTTGGATCACGTCGGGATGCAGAGCGTGACACGTACTTCCACACCTCCTTGTTCTTCATGTCATCTTTGTGTATGTGTGTGTGTGTGTGTGCACGGAGGTGTGCAGTGTGTCCATGCAGCATGCACGTGTGCTCACGTTTAACTTTGTGGCCATCTTCACGTACGCACGGAGGCAGGCGGCTGGCGAGTGGGCTCCGGTGACTCACTCCTGCTACTCGCTGCAGCCACGCAAGTCCACATCTGAGGGCGTTTGGACCGTTGTCGTACGGAACAAGCTATATTTAAGAGCCAGCCTGATCTGACGAAAAATACACTGGAAACTTAATAGACTTCATTCTGGACCTAAATTCATACACTTAATCTCATAATTGGATTTGTAGCTCTAATTTGGAACTCAACGTCCCTATCGTGTATGCATATAAACTGAATAGTTATGTAAACAATGCTAGAAAATATGCTTAAATAATTGCAAAGAACCTGTAGTGTTCAATCAGCCATAATAGCCAATTTGATGTTATATATTATTATTGTTATATATATAACAATAACATATATATATATAACAATATATATATAAATATATATATATATATATATATATATAACAATAATAATATATAACATCAAATTGGCTAACATATATATTATTATATATATTATAGATGTCTTTATGACTATAATGATAGCAGAACATGAATAAAACCTCACACAAACTTGAAATACAGTATATTTCTTAAAGTGCTTAAACATGGGGAATTTTTGATTGGTAGATGCAAATGATCTGTGGTCAGAAAGAATCAGTGGCGGGCCGCCACAAATAAATAAATGTATGGGAAACACTGCGGAGGGACGAAACAAAAAGCAACGTTGTATTTTTATTTGATATAATAAAAAATAAAATTAATTAAAAAAGTAATTTCAAAGTAAAGTAATTTCAAATGAAAATATTATAATATAACATTATAATATAATTAATTAATTATAATATTAATATTATATTTTTTTATCTAATAGAAATTCATGTAACAATGATATATATTTTTTTTAATTCAAAAATAAATTATATAATTTAAATATTTTGAACTGGTCTAGTGGTTAGCGCGCAGACCTCACAGCTAGGAGACCAGGGTTCAATTCCACCCTCGGCCATCTCTGTGTGGACTTTGCATGTTCTCCCCGTGCATGCGTGGGTTTTCTCCGGGTACTCCGGTTTCCTCCCACATTCCAAAAACATGCTAGGTTAATTGGTGACTCCAAATTGTCCATAGGTATGAATGTGAGTGTGAATGGTTGTTTGTCTATATGTGCTCTGTGATTGGCTAGCCGCCAGTCCAGGGTGTACCCCGCCTCTCGCCCGAAGAAACAGCTGGGATAGGCTCCAGCACCCCCGCGACCCTCGTGAGGAAAAAGCGGTAGAAAATGAATGAATGAATATAAATATAATAAAAAATAAAAGTAATTAAAAAAGCAATTTCAAATGAAAATATTATAATATAATATAATTAATTAATTATAATATTAATATTATAATTTTTATATAATAAAAATGTATGTAACAATTATATATATATTTTTATTCAAAAATAAATTATATAATCTAAATATTTTTACATAAATTTTGAACTAAAATAAGGATATAATTTTTTTATAATATGTACTGACAGAAAAATTCCGTTTGAGATCATTAATTCATTAGCTTAGCTGTGGGAGTGCGTGATCAGGCTGCTTTCACGTAGCAACGAGCCACAAAGTTATTGTTTGTGTTTCCTGTCCACTCTCTTATCCTTGTCCATTCTTTTATTTCTTTATTTCATGTGTAAATTTAAAAAAAAATGTTTTCCAAACCTCCAGCCCTCAGGCTGACATGGATCAGATCCCAGTTGTCACCACATTTGCATTAACCCAAAACTTAACACCACCTCAAACGCACCTTGTGGGCCCTAACCTGGCAGAGGGTATCAGAGCTCCACCATGATTGTTGATGAGAATGTTCTAGAATGATCTGTGAGCGCTTCTGTCCTCTAGAACACACTGAAGCTTGATGCAACCCTTCCTGCGCCTTTTTGCTTAGACTATTCTTTCTTCTGTCCTTTTTTTGTGGTTGTTTTTTTTTTTTCTCTCTCTCCTGCCTGTCTCTCTTGCTGGCCGGCGGGGATGTGCGGCGCGGGGCCTTAGTGGTGATAGGTAGGGGACAAATAACCACGCCGTACATTCTAGTCATCCCAAGCGAAGGTGATTATTGCTTTACAGGCAGAATATTTGCTTCCCCCGTGTCATCACAGTCAACACAACACAAACCCTCACTCATTTTTGGTGGTCGCAAACCTAACACCCCGTCCCCAATACACCCACCCCTACCTGTACGACCTGTCCCCTTCCCCATCTTTGTGTTGACGGATGTTATTTTTGTAAGTTTAGTTGTTGTCGTGTTTCCTTGTCATTATCATTTTGCAGCATTTGTTTGCTTGTCTGCTTTCAGTGTCGCTGGCTGTGTTTGAGCATGTACACACACACACACACACACACACACACTTGAGAAGCTTTCATGTGTCGCTTCCTGACACAGGGTAACCCAACAAAAGTCTGGGCTCAGGGGCGAAACAGCAAAAATTAAAAATTTCAAAATTTTTTTTTTTTTTTTTGTAAATGGATACAAAATTGTTTTATTCAGAAAAATAACATATGGTTAGAAATCCTTCAATTTATGCATGTTTAATGCAAGCGCCGACTTCTTCCCTGGTCCTTGAACGCATCGCTTAACTTTGCCAAGGCATTTCCACCCACGATGCACATATATGACTACTTTAGTGTACTTTTCTGTTTTTTTCTTTCACCTCCTATTTGATCCCAAATGCTGATTTCAGTAGTGTTTTAAATCATCAAAATACGGGAATATACTGCAAACTATTACATGTTATCATCATAGTACGTGTTAATGCATGGTCACAGTATGTATATTACAGGGCTTCATAATCGAAATAGGTGTATCCCAATTGCGGCATTGTAAGCTAGCTCCTATTAACTTGTTTTGTTGTGTTATAATGCACAGAAAGAAATATAAGTTAATGTCTCACATAAGGATTGTTAAGGATGGGCAAAATTTTAAAAAGATGCAGTGCCTAGTGACGACGTGGAATTACGAGAAGCACGTTTATTTTTTTTAATGTAGCTCATCTTAGCCGTAAATACACATTGTCATGAAAATATCTTCCATACACAATTGGAATTGCATGGGTGACTGCATCTTCCTTAATCACATGCACAGTCATTACAGTTTGTTAAAGACATAGTAGTACATGGGTTTGTGTGATTAATCTCATTTTTAATTTCAAATATGCCTGTCATGTATTTTTGACAGGGGCATCACATTAATTTTTTCAACATTTCCGATACTCGTAATGAAAAGGCTTTCTGACATTTTCAGACAAAATGACTAATAAAAATACGGGAATATACTGCAAACTATTACATGTTATCGTCATAGTACGTGTTAATGCATGGTCACAGTATGTATATTACAGGGTTTCATAATCGAAATAGGTGTATCCCGATTGCGGCATTGGAAGCTAGCCCCTATTAACTTGTTTTGTTGTGTTATAATGCACAGAAAGGAATATGTGTTCATGTCTCGCATAAGGATTGTTAAAGATGGGCAAAATTTTAAAAAATATGCAGTGCCCAGTGACGACGTGGAATTAATGTAGCTCATCTTAGCCGTAAATACACATTGTCATTAAAATATCTTATTCATACACAATTGGAATTGCATGGGTGACTGCATCTTCCTTGATCACATGCACAGGCATTACTTTTACAGTTTGTTAAAGACATAGTAGCCATGTGTACTTTCATTCATTATGTAGACCTCGTTGGAAAAAATTAGGCCACCCCTGAGGTAGCGTGATTGGATGAAGGTGTGTCCCAAGAAGCATAACTCGTATAAGAGTACTTATTACTCGCGTGACAAAACGTTCTCATAAACCTGCTCCTCACCTCGTCCTTTTTTTTTTTTTTTACAAGCTTTTATCAGATGATTTGTGCCGTGTGTTTTATCACAGTTGACAAGCTTATATTGGCACGTGAGCGTATACAGTTTATGTGAAGTGAGAATATACTGTGATATATGAGATGTGCATCCACTGAAAGAGCACATTTATATTGGATGATTCTTCCAATTATCCAGCAAGGCCTGAGGCTTTTCCATACCAGGTGCATTTCCAGTCATCCTAAATCAATTTCTGTCTGACATGACAGCAATTAATCTGATGCCAATACCCCCTAGTCTCATTTGTTGTAGTAATAAATGTATTCTAATAATAAATGAAGATATTATGATGACAGGCGTTTGTAGTAAATCCAGTCATGCATGTGATCTGAATCGTGTTTTCCGTGCACGTCTGCTTTAATCCGAAATACAATGATGCCTGCCGCTCATCGTCCCACGGGAAACGCAACTTGCGATGATATGAAAACGTACGAGTGGAATGAGATGCAAATATTACCTCTGTTGTTATTACTATTACAGTACTACAGTACTACTAGGTTCAAGAGGGGGCATTCCTGAAGGTGCTAGAAACTAATTTGGTGGTTTTGACACGTAAATAGGTGACCGGTTCCGTTCTAATTAGACCTTTGACCCCAGATACCTCCTCCAGTCTGTTGCTACTGAGAAAATCAATAGTGAGCTTGCTGCGGTTCATCAAGCTAGTCATGCTGACTTGTACTTGGAAATGACCCGTACCTAGTCAGGAGGGTGGCGGTCGGCCGTGACTTGAATGCAGATGCTTCATTAGAGAGAAGACGTTGCTGCTGCGTGTGTTGGTACCGTGAGGTGTCACTTTCAATCGTCTTTGCCATTAGCGGCGAGGTGCGCTGCCGCCGCTGCCGTCGCTGCTGCCCCTGATGCAACAAGGTGCTGGTAGTTAGCTGAACGCAAACGGGGGCGTGAGCGAGCGTGACTGAAATACAAGAAGAGTCAAAGACCCAATCAGAGCCGTCTAAACCACCACTGACTCGCGCTGGCTCACACGCACACGCTCACCCACACAGACACAGGACACACACACACAGAAATTGAACAACCCACTATGTTTGTGTTCTCTCACGACAGCACAAACATCTCACTGGGGCGGTTCTTCGGGGGTGTAAGAGGTGCCTGGCTTTATCTTTGACTGGGGTGTCTTGATTATTTCTGACAAAATAACCTGATGGTCAATTATTGCAAATCTTCTTCTCGATTAATTAATCTCAGTTTGTGATTATGGCAAGTGACTATTAGGAATTAATCACCTGTTTGCTTTGTTATTCCCCATCAATACGCAGGCCATGTGCACCAATCCATGATTAATCAAACACAGTAATCACATGGGTTTGTGTGATTAATCTATTTTTTTAATCTCAAATATGCCTGTCATTTATTTTTACTGGGACATCACATTAATTTCGTCATCATTTCTGATACTCCTAATGAAAAGGCTTTCTGACAAAATAACTGATGTGCAATTATTCCAAATCTTCTCTTTGATTAATTAATCTCAGTTTGTGATTATGACAAGTGACTATTCGGAATTAATCACCTGTTTGCTTTGTTATTCCCCATCAATACGCAGGCCATGTGCACCAATCCATGATTGATCAAACACAATAATCACATGGGTTTGTGTGATTAATCTCATTTTTAATCTCAAATATGCCTGTCATGTATTTTTGACTGGGGCATCACATTAATTTCTTCATCATTTCCGATACTCATAATGAAAAGGCTTTCTGACAAAATGACTGATGTGCAATTATTCCAAATCTTCTTCTTGATTAATTAATCTCAGTTTGTCATTATCGCAAGTTATTATTTGGAATTAATCACCTGTTTGCCTCATTATTCAATTAATTATCTCAGTTTGTGTGATCAATTATGTATGATTAATTACAATTAATCATGTTTGCACTGTTAATCCATCAACATGCCAGTGATGTGTGGGATTCCACAATTATTCATTCATTCATTCATCGCTTTTCCTCACAAGGGTCACAGGGGGTGCTGGGGCCTATCCCAGCTGTCTTTGGGCGAGAGGCGGGGTACACTCTGGACTGGTGGCCAGCCAATCACAGGGCACATATAGACAAACAACCATTCACACTCACATTCATACCTATGGACAATTTGCAGTCGCCAATTAACCTAGCATGTTTTTGGAATGTGGGAGGAAACCGGAGTACCCGGAGAAAACCCACGCATGCACGGGGAGAACATGCAAACTCCACACAGAGATGGCCGAGGGTGGAATTGAACCCTGGTCTCCTAGCTGTGAGGTCTGCGCGCTAACCACTAGATGACCGTGCAGACGGATTCCACAATTAATCACGAATAAATGCAATTAATCCTGGTAATCATGTAGGCTTGTGTGATTAATCTCAATTTTAACCACTCCCACTATTTGGTAATTGCATGAAACCTCAGTTTCTTCTGAGGTTTCAGTTTCCCGATGCCTTAATCATTGCTGTAATAAGGGGTTAACTGGTGCTGCTCAACAGAAAACACAGACTTTTCATACTTGATGTGATTTTTAGTTTAGTGTAGCTGACAGAGGGATAAGATACTCAACACAACAACACACGGCAAACATTCATCGTGTGTTAATGCACACACAAATAATACATCTTTAAAGTACGCACACATGCACACACGGTCACACGCAGCATAGTTCAGATCAGTAATCCAGTTAAACATACTCAGTCATGCTAACGCTAATCCGCAGAGGATGCATCCCCCCCCCCCCAAACATGAAACTTGCATAAGGTGCACGCTGCAGACAGACTTGCAGTCAGGAGTTGCATTCATTTTCTGCACATTATGCATACATGCATGCATGTGTAAGTACCAACGCTAAAAGTCAACATATGTTTGAATGAATATGTAATCATATAAGATAATTTATATTTACATGCACTTCTCTGCCTGGCTGGGAACAGCCAGCCTATGCAAGAACACACACACACACACACACAAAATAAAAATAAAGACGCACCTAATATCTCATTCGGGGCCTCTGTGAGAATCAATCTTCTGTGTTTGGATGAGATTAACTTTTTAATATCTGCGGTCTTACCCATAATTCCCCTGTGAACATTTCATCGTGGAATCTGAGCGGGATAAACAACAGGAACAAATAAAAAATGTAGACAAACGCATTATTATACCACACGTACACATCGCATAAGAATGCTGTTGTCATGGTTACTGTTGCAAACGCAATAAATTAAATGCTCCATGTTTATAAAGTCTGTTTTGGCCGTGGCAACATCTCATTTTCATTTGTTTTTTTTTACGTTAGGGCAAGAACCCTCGTTGTTTTTACTGCTATCTGGACACTTAGTGTTGCTAAGCTAGCTCAGTTCAATTAAATTATTGATTTGCTTCTTTTTATCTCCTTTTTAATGGTGAATTGCAACCACCCGACAGAGCATTTTTCGCAACGTAAAGTTAAATACACAAGTGTGTACTTATGCACTCAAAAGACTAAGTGTAAGTATGCAAGCATGCACTTATTAGGGTTAGGTGATCATTTTTATATACTGGTATACGGGTATAGATTCTTCCAATGGTAAGAAATTGGACTTAGACCGATATAAATGATAAATGTAAACAAGCCGCTGCTGACTTTTTTGATACATGAGATAAATGAAATATTGTCAGCTTCAGGAGAAGGAACATTCATGTGGGGACCCCTCAAAAAAACTAAACCGGGCGGCACGATGGTCTAGTGGTTAGCACCGTGAGGAAAAAGCGGTAGAAAATGAATGAATGAATGAAAAACACTAAACCGTCTTCTTCTGAAGTAAAAAGGTTGGCGATAAACACCGGTGAACCTCGGTGACTCGGGTTAGATCAGGGGGTCTCAAACACGCAGCCCGTGGGCCATATGTGGCCCGCAGGACACTAGTTTGAGGCCCCCGCCTTGATATGAAAGTTTAATGTTAGTGCGGCCCGCGCAAGTTTGATATGGATGCTGTATGGTATCATGTACCCAGAAAAAATTATTACATTTGATTAATGTTCATGTTAAAGGTTAAATAACTGTTAATAGTTATCCTCCCTATCCGTGTGGAAGTGGTAAGTTTTTGGCTATTTAAGTTTAAAGGTAATAACTTGAAGGCTACCGTTTAGGTCGCTAGCTCTCTAGTTTGCGAGTTAGCATGTGTCTCAAGACCCTGCAGTTGTGCAATATGTTGTAAATAAAAAGAGTATAAATGTGACTATAGTCGTGTTTTGTCATGTCTACAGGGCTCTAATAATGCTTTGTTCATTTTAATCTGAAAAAAATAATTTGTCTACCCACCAACTATATGTGGTTTCTTAAGTTTTTATTATTTGCCGTTGTATTATTATTAGTATATTTATTTATTACTGATTGATTGCTTTTCTTTATTCTTGATTTGTTTATTTTTAATCTTATTTTGTGTAGAAACATAAAAAGTAAGATTGAGAACAGTGGAATGTTTTATCAGAGCTTTTATTGTAGAAAATTGGAACCAAAGCGAAGTTTTTTAAATTTTTTCATTTTTAATAAATGCGTTTTTTTTGCAAAGCAATTGCATGGGTGACTACATCTTCCGTAATCACAACAGACATTACAGTTATTTAAAAAAAATTAGTAGCAGCGTGTGTAGTTTGTTACCAATAAATAAATGTGCTTTACAATTTGAGACAAAGGTATTGTTCATCAGTTAGTTCATCATTTAGCCGTGCTCGCTGCTAATCACCCCCCCTCCCCCAAGCCACAATAGCTCTAGCTCAGTCAGGCCGAGGGTGGGATGGGTGGAGGAGGCAGGGGGGTCTTTGGAATGGCCCAGAGTGCTGTTAAATGGAGCTGAACCCTTCAGCAGATGGCCTCCTCCACTGTGACATGTCGAACTGGTCAAGCCGGTCCACGGCGGGCCGGTTAAGTGTGGACAAATGGGGGTCGTGTGCTAATGTGCCAGGTGACGCTTAGCGGGGAATGATGGAACCGTGATGAACCTCTGAGGCTGATTAGGAGGTCAGGGACCAGACGAAGGTGCTTGAACTCACCTCGGTCTCCCTTGTAAGAACAACGTGCATGACGGGGGTGGTCTTTATGATATTGGAAAGGAGCAAAACAGGAAGTGAAGAACAAAGCATCAAAAGTCCACTTGTTGTTTATTTATTCTAAGGACTTAATTGTAAACATGTTCTTCTTGATTCCAATATTTGAAATATTTTATTTGGTATTATTGTCTTTCTTTGTCCTTTTATATTATTTTGACCCCCATCGTTTTCACTTAGGAGACCTCTGACCTTTCCCTGAAAACATTTTCTCTTTACTGCACACACACACACACACACATGCCCTCCCGATCTTTTAAGCTTGGATAACCACAGCTCATCTTTGACTCGCACCCCTGAGGCCCCCCCTGTGTTTACAATTCACTGCATGTTGCACGTGACCTTGAATGCACCGTGACCTTGACCGTGTGCATCGGTGCACCTGACAAAGTGTAGAGTTTTTGCTTGTGTGAACATTGGAGAATGCTCTCTGGATGAAGCTTGGTGTTTTTGAGCCCTTGACATTTTGAAAGAATCTTTCGCCGCTTTGGCAAGGATGGTCTTAAAGTGAGGATACCTTCTTTCTACAACCGTACAAATGTCAAACAGAACTTTTCGTCATCTTCCAAACAAAGCAGAGATAATAAGTATTTGATCCCCTGTAACAGTACTTATTTGTTATGGTAGTTTTACTCTTAACAAAGAGAGACGGAATCTAAGAAAAAATATATTCCATAAACATGATCAAAAAAACAAATACATGTAATTCAGTTCATATAAAAGTCACACAAACACTCTCTTACATGCAAAACTATCCACCATGGGCAAGACCAAAGAGCTGCCCTCAGAGACTTTAGATTTTAGACCTGGAATGGACTACAAGACCACCAAGAAGTTTGTATACCTGCACAAGACTGGAATTGACTACAAGACCATCAAAAAGATTGTAGACCTATCTGAGGCATCAAGAAGATTCGAGACCTACACAAGACTGGAATTGACTACAAGACCATCAAAAAGATTGTAGACCTATCTGAGGCATCAAGAAGATTCGAGACCTACACAAGACTGGAATGAACTGCAAGACCGTTGAAAAAATAGAAGACCTACACAAGACTTAAGAAACTACATGACAATCAAGAAGATCATTGATCTGCACAAGACATAGAATGGACTACAAGACCATCAAGATGATTGTAGAACTCCACAAGACTGGACCGGACTACAAGACCATCGAAAAGATTGTAGACCTACACAAGACTGGAATGAACTACAAGACCATTGAAAAAATAGAAGACGTACACAAGACTTTAACAAACTACATGACAATCAATAAGATCATTGATCTGCACAAGACATAGAATGGACTACAAGACCATCAAGATGATTGTAGACCTACCTGAGGCAAGAGTGAACTATAAGAACATCAAGAAGATTCGAGACCTACACAAGACTGGAATGAACTGCAAGACCATTGAAGAAATAGAAGACCTACACAAGACTTTAACAAACTACATGACAATCAAGAAGATCATTGATCTGCACAAGACACAGAATTGACTACAAGACCATCAAGATGATTGTAGAACTACACAAGACTGGACCGGACTACAAGACCATTGACAAGATTGTAGATCTACACAAGACTGGAGCTTGGTGAGAAAGAGAGCACTATTGGCGCAATCATTGATCAATGGAAGAAATCCAAAATAAAAGTAAAAACAAAAAATAAAACCCTCGCTCTGGAGCTCCATCCAAGGTTTCACTTTATGGGGTAAGGAGGAGAATGGTGAGAAAGATGAAGGAGCAGCCCGCAATGACAAGAGTGGAGCTGCTTGATGATGTCAAGGGAGTTGAGAGCAAGGAACTTGAATGGAACTCTACACAGAGAAATAGAGAATCAGAATCAGAATGGCCTTTATTGTCATTGTATCGTAACAACAAAATTTTAATATTTTATTTAATAAAATTTAATATTTAATATTTATTATATTGTTTTATAATAATAATTATTTGGGCAATTTACTGTTCACGCTGCACTTTACATTATGTTGTTCACATTTGGTGTCTATTTATTCTCCACATTATTATTATTGTTATTATTTATTATTACTTATCTTCTTTTGTGTCTGTTATATGGGAGCCAGGCAACGACATTTCGTTGGCAATTTCACTACTGTGTTTTTGTGCAATGACAATAAAGGAAGTCTATCTATCTATCTATCTTAATGCAACTCCACAGTGCATTGTGTAGAAAGTAAAAATAATAATAAGGAAAAGGATCAAAATTGCACGTTTCCAGTATTAATGCAGTATCCAGTAGTAATGCATAAGGCTAAAAACAACCAATTAGCTAAAAATGTCATCCAATACTTCTCTACAAGAGAGGAGAAATATGATCTCAGGGAAGAAGTACATTTGAAACACTTATATGCTAGGACTACGTTATGCTAGCCATAGCATTTCAGTATGTGGAATCAAACTATGGAATGGATTGAGTAAGGAAATCAAACAATGCACAACGATGAGCCAATTCAAGAAACAATACAAGCAGTTGATGTTTGCTAAATACAAGGATGAAGAGTCTTGAACCAGTCATGATGTGCTATATATATCACTATATTGACACTTACTATGGTACCCATTATGTCATTGGATGCTCATATCACCTTGTACTTCGGTACGTGACAAAAAATTAAAATTAAAATTAAAATTAAAATTATTTTATTAAAAAACTATTTTATTAAAATCAAAACTATTTTATTTTATTTTTATTTTAAATTTAAATGTAAATTGTAGACTATTTTATTTTATTTTTTATTTTATTTTAAATTAAATGTAAATTGTAGAACTATTTTGTTTTATTTTTTATTTTATTTAAAATCTTAATTTTAATTTTAAATAAAGTAAAGTAAAGTAAAGTAAAAACTTAAACTATATTAGGAAAGCAGGAAGTGAACAAATGTAACTACTGATTGTAAAAGTACCAGATGGAGGGGTAGGATTTAATAAGCTTTGCTTCTTCCTACTCCTTTTGGACATGTGGAACTGTGAACTGATTATGGGATGCACTCAATTGTAATCTGATGCATGTTCAAATGAAATAAAACCATTAGCATTAACATTACCATTTGATGGTAATATAAAATGCATGAGAATGAGAATATAAAACCAACAAAATGGAGGTTTGACAGAAACATTCTGCTTGGTCCTCTACCTCTTGATAGCATCCTCCTTACTATAGTTAGTGTTTGAAAGAAGTGATCATGCCATTCTTCCAAAGCAAACACACACAACGCTTCAACACACTCTTCCACAGCAAGCCTGCACTGTGTTCATCTTTTGTGATGTTGCCTCCTGCATGCTGACTTTCCAACATCTTCACCTTGGGATTGTTGCCTGGGTGTATGTGTGTGTTTGCTACGTGTGTAATGTGTTTGCATCACTTGGCTTATTATACACTATTACTTTCCCATGACTGCGTGTGTTTTTGTGTGTGTGTGTGTGTGTGTGTGCGCGTGTGTGTATTGTGATATATAGGCGCGTCCACACAGGACTCGGACGCCATCGAGACCGAGAAGCCCGTTGATGGCACGGTCAAGCTAGCCGGTGTGATCACCGGCATCCTCATGTTCATCATCATCCTCCTGGGCGTGGTTCTCACCTTCAAGCGCAGGTTGGTCATAAGAGTCAAAAGTTGTATTTGTGTGTTGGGGCATCTCTGACACTGGAACCTCTCATGTTTGATGTAGTCGTTTTTCCACACCTGTAAAATGTGTCAACATTGGCCAGGTATGTTAAAGAATGATTTAGTAGCTGAAATACTAATATTTGGAATAATATTAGCATCTTTGGTTACAATGTAAAAGATGACACTCCTTAATCCAGGGGTTTTGACATTTTTTCCAGTGAGGGACACATAGTGAAAAATGAAAGGATGCAACGTTTTTTGCAAAGCACCACATTACATATGCTAATACGTTATATATATTTCAAGAAAAAAACAGCCTATTATTACTGTCAACCATTTTTTCCCAATTATTTGAACTTTCCTCTTAAATAATAAATTTAAATATTCTTTTTGTAATGTCATCACTTCACTCCCATAATATTATAACATAACCCAATCTAACTTTCCAAGAAAATTTATTTTTTTAATTTTTAAAAGTTTATTCTTCTTAATTCCAATTTTTGTCTTCCAATATTTTGACTTTATTTTATGAATTTCTGCTGTTTTATTTTACATTTTCCAACCATTCCAATTACTTCTTGCAAATTGTATTTGTGTAATTATTTACCCTTTTATTATTTCCATAATATTTTGACTTTATTCTCCTCTTAGGTTTTTACTTTTGTTTCTCATTATACAGGGTCAGGCAAAATGATCTGACACATTTGTAGATTAAGTAAAAGAAGAAAAGAAAGTAAAGAAAAAAAGTGTTTTTATTTTTGAAAAGTATATATAATGCCATTCGGTTTCATTGTGTTTTCAAAATTAAATCAGTTCTGACGGTGCGAGGTCGGCCTGTTGATTTTGGTTTCAATGCAGATCCAGTAGCTCTGAAGTTGTCACCAGTCCAATTCATGGCAGCAACTGAAAAAAACAAACAAAAACAATGACATTATAAAGAAACAAAGCAAAATGGCATTATATGAAAAAAATGGCATTATATGTACTTTTCAAAAATAAAAACACTTTTTTGTTGTTTTACTTTATTTGCCTTTTATTTAACCTACAAATGTGTCAGATCATTTTGCCATCATATAGCCATCAATTTTCTATGCCACTTATTCTCATTAGGTTATATCTGTTAAAGAATTTGGTCTTTAACATTTTCAACTTTTTGTAAATTTTTGTAAAATTACAACTTTTTCATGTTAGGTTACAACTTTTTACTCACAATATTTTGACTATTTTTCGATTTTTCTATGCCACTTATCCTCATTAGGTTATATCTGTTAAAAAATATTTTGTCTTTAACATTTTCAACTTTTTGTAAATTCTTGTAAAATTACGACTTTTTCATGTTAGGTTACAACTTTTTACTCAGAATATTTTGACTTTTTCGAATTTTCTATGCCACTTATCCTCATTAGGTTATATCTGTTAAAAAAATATTTTGTCTTTAACATTTTCAACTTTTTGTAAATTCTTGTAAAATTATGACTTTTTCATGTTAGGTTACAACTTTTTACTCAGAATATTTTGACTTTTTCGATTTTTCTATGCCACTTATCCTCATTAGGTTATATCTGTTAAAAAAGTGTTTTGTCTTTAACATTTTCAACTTTTTGTAAATTCTTGTAAAATTACAACTTTTTCATGTTAGGTTACAACTTTTTACTCACAATATTTTGACAATTTTTCGATGAGGATATCTGTTAAAAAAGTATTTTGTCTTTAACATTTTCAACTTTTTCTAAATTCTTGTAAAATTATGACTTTTTCATGTTAGGTTACAACTTTTTACTCAGAATATTTTGACTATTTTTCGATTTTTCTATGCCACTTATCCTCATTAGGTTATATCTGTTAAAAAAGTGTTTTGTCTTTAACATTTTCAACTTTTTGTAAATTTTTGTAAAATTATGACTTTTTCATGTTAGGTTTCAACTTTTTACTCAGAATATTTTGACTATTTTTCGATGAGGATATGTTAAAAAAGTATTATGTCTTTAACATTTTCAACTTTTTGTAAATTCTTGTAAAATTACAACTTTTTCATGTTAGGTTACAACTTTTTACTCTGAATATTTTGACTTCAATCTTATGAAATTACTTCCATTTTTACTGTTATTTTGTTTTCTTTGGACATCCCTGCTTTAATATTCTTATGCTTTTTATACTGACTATGCGTTGCCTATTGGTCACTTTCTAACTGGTTGGTGTTATGCCACGTTCAAGCATGCTAGAGGTTCCAGTGTCGTTTGTAACTCACATTCACTCACTGGCCACTTCATTAGGTACACCGTCTAATGAGATCCAAAAATGATCATGTGCTCCATCAGGGAGCTTTTGATGTTTTGATCATTGTTTGTTATTGTGTAATGTTACAGTACATTTCAAAGTAAAAGACACCCAAAAATTTGAGAGTTGATTTGAAAGAAATCATCTTAAGTAGCCTCACCTTTCACCTTGAAGTCTTTCCTCAATGGGAATGAAAATGTTTTATTAATTTATCCATGTATGGTTTAACATGCGCACCTGCTTGCTGCCATCACCTGCTTCTCTTTTCTCTCTCTTCTTCTCTCCATCACACCGGTGTGCACGCCTCACTTCCACGTGTGCACACCTTTTGTATGCATTTATGTGTGTGTGTGTGTGAGACATCCAGCCACGTCTTCACCTCCTCACTGTTGCCAGTCAGAAAAAACAAGCATCGTTCAACTTAGCGCCATGTCTTAAGCGTCTTTAATTTAGGTACGTTAGTTAAGACAATGAAGCCTTCCAAACGTTTCGTGCCACGCGTGTCACTTTTGACAGAGGACGGCGAGTAAGTGCTTTGTTGCTGATTGCATTAGCATTTTTCTCAGATGCTTGCCACTCTTCAAAATCACCGTCAGGTTCCGTTGACGTATAGAATTTTCCACAGCGAGGAGCCACTCATGCTTGTGTGTATTCTAAGCAAAAAAAAAAAAAAAGTCATTTTTGCGGAACTGTGTGGGAGGCTGGAAAGGTGCTGATAACGTCTCAGCCTCAATGTGTGAATGGGGCCAAAAACAAGACGCACAAGCAATCAGGGAGCTCAAAGTCACACTGATTTCCTGGTAATAATAATTGTACGCGTACACTCCACAGCTCCATTTTTAAAACCAGTTGAAAAATGCTGCACTGTTGGATCTTATGCTAAGAGTCTACTGGGCCGGTGCCATTTGGTGCCAGTTCACGCCAAAGATTATGTGACGTTCGCTCAGCATATTGCCATGTTGCCGTTATATGGCACCACAGCTAGCCACTACGCGTCAATCACATCATCTTTCGTTTGAACCGGCCCAGTGGACTCCTAGCATCATTGGCGCAACTCGGCTCACGCCATTACATTCCAGTGGATTCCAATAGGCGGACATTTGGTTCCACTTGGTGGACACTTGCTTGAAGCAAGATTTGAAATTTTAGAAATTTTCTTGCCGCCAAATTAAATTTTTTGCCACCTTTACGGGCCACCATGTGCCAGTTGGAAGGCAGTTTGAGCCACTGCACACCACTAGGCACCTTATTGGTGACACTAGGTGCCACAGCAAATTGCATTGGCGCAAGAAAACAAGCATGAAAGTGAAATAGGCTCTTCATCATAAGGCCAAGCTTTAAAAGCCATTAAAATAGAAATAAAAAATTGCAGGCTGCATGGTGGTTGAGTGGGTAGTGCGCAGACCTCACAGCTAGGGGACTCCGGTTTCCTCCCACGTTCCAAAAACATGCTAGGTTAATTGGCGACTCCAAATTGTCCATAGGTATGAATGTGAGTGTGAATGGTTGTTTGTCTATATGTGCCCTGTGATTGGCTGGTTGGCGACCAGTCCAGGGTGTACCCCGCCTCTCGCCCAAAGTCAGCTGGGATAGGCTCCAGCACCCCTGTGACCCTTGTGAGCATAAAAGAAAATGAATGAATGAATGTAAAATACAAATATAAGACATTCAGAAAATGCATTCAAAGATGCTGTGGTGGTATGTAGTACTCTACATGATCACTAGGTGTCAGTAATGTTGGGTATGTCTTATATGTATTATTTTGTTTAAATACGTCAACCATTTTGGGTAGTATTTCAGGTAAGATGACTTTGTTTGTTTCTTTTGGCTTTTTCCTGACTTTGAGGTGTTACTTTAAGTCTCCAGGACTCTCATTTAGAAGGTTGTAAACAGGTTTTCCACCAAAAAAAATCCATTTATAAATCAGGAATCCTACTTTGTGGAAGTCTTATCACGGTCGGGTCTGGAAGCCATTAACTACCATGAAGGAGGGATTACTGTATCATGTACATTCCATGGTCCAGTTGATGATGAATACAACCGTAGTGCAGCGCGGCTCAAATGGGGCGGTGGTCACATCCCAATCCGAAGGTCCGATCTTCCGTACTCCCTTGAGCTTGTCGACTATATCCTTGTGCAAGATACTGAAGTCCCTTTTGTGTAGTATGAAGAATAAATCCAAAGAGTATAAAAGATTAACAGAAAGCCTGGCCGGGGTCAAGCGTTTATGCTAATCAGATGCTAACAAGGCTTACAGGTTATTGTGTCAGCTGGAGGGCAGTGGGAGGAGATAAGCAGAGAATGTGTGATGGGGAGCATCCCAACGGTGCAAAAGCTATGAGGAGCATCATATCATGGATGCCATAAGAGGAGGAACGTATTTATGTCGTTTTCCTGTACAGAATGTCGTCTAGACATAGGAACATTGGCCGTATCATCGAGTGCCATCCATATTTCATTCCACACATTTAAGTACTGTTTTCCCTCCCCAATCAAAAATGTCTCCCAAGCCTTTCAGAGCCTATAAATTATTCCCGGGTAAAAAAAAATAATAAAAATTGTGATGTGAGCACGCAGGATTGTCTGATTAATCTTGCAGAGCGTCGTTTACACGCATTTCTCCTGGAGTTTGTCTTCCAGGCAAGACCGAACATGTTGCTAATAAAGAAGCGTACAAGCCAGGAATGTTGGACACGAGTGAAGTCTTAATGGGAATGTGATGTTCCTGCAGCCGGGGCGGCCCTCAGGGCTTGAAGGACCGGCACCGGAGGGTCCGCTTCCATCCAAAAGAAGACCATCAATAAATAATGAAATGCTGCCTCTAACGTGCCTGATGGAAAACACGTTTTATTTAAACCTTTTACACGCCTGATGGCCTTCAACTCCGCACATCAAATATCCGACCTGCGGCCATCTTGCAAAAAAGTGCATTAGCTCCCTGCCACGCCCTCAGGAGAACACTCTGGTTCTACCAGTGGTGGGAAGTTCATTTGGTGTCTCGTCCCTCAGTGGGGGCTTACAATAGCACCAGTATCACGTCACAATCATACAAACCATCAATAATAGGAATAGTAATAATAATAATAGTAATAATATAATAATACAAATAAATAAAAAAATAATAAATAATAAAAATAAATAAAAATAATAAATAATACAAATATAATAATAGTAAAAATGTTTTACTATTTTACTTTTTTTACTATTATGATAATAATAATAATAAATAATAAAAATATAATAATAGTAAAAAAAATGTGTAACAGTGACTATAGGGGTGTTATTTAATGTCCAGAGGGCTCTAATATCGTCAATGACCACATTTAGAAGGTCGTAAACAGGTTTACTATGTCTTGTATGTCTGATTTTCTCTCATTATGTCTACTATATTGGGTGATGGGAGTGTATGGGTGACTATAGGGGTGTTATTTCATGTCTAGAGGGCTCTAATAACATTAGACAAAACGGTCAGAAACAGGTGTACTATGTCTTATATGTCTATTTTTATTTTATTATGGCCACTGTATCATGTAGTATGAGTGTAACAGTGACTATAGGGGTGTTATTTAATGTCCAGAGGGCTCTAATATCGTCAATGACCACATTTAGAAGGCCGTAAACAGGTTTACTATGTCTTGTATGTCTGATTTTCTCTCATTATGTCTACTATATTGGGTAAGAGGAGTGTAAGCGTGACTATAGGGGTGTTATTTCATGTCTAGAGGGCTCTAATAACATTAGACAAAACGTATTTAAAAGGTCAGAAACAGGTGTACTATGTCTTATATGTCTATTTTTATTTTATTATGGCCACTGTATCAGGTAGTAGGTGTGTCACAGTGACTATAGGGGTGTTATTAAATGTCCAGATGGCTCTAATATTGTCAATGACCATATTTATAAGGTCGTAAACAGATTTACTATGTCTTGTATGTCTGATTTTCTTTCATTATGTCTACTATATTGGGTAATAGGAGTGTAAGGGTGACTACAGGGGTGTTATTTCATGTCTAGAGGGCTCTAATAACATTAGACAAAACGTATTTAATAGGTCAGAAACAGGTGTACTATGTCTTATATGTCTATTTTTATTTTATTATGGCCACTGTATCATGTAGTAGGAGTGCAACAGTGACTATAGGGGTGTTATTGAATGTCCAGAGGGCTCTAATAATATTAAAAACATGTATTTAGAAGGTTTTCCATGGTCCAACTATGAAAATATCCCATTTAGGACTCCTACTTTGCGGAAATTCACTTGTCACAGTGGAGTCTGGAATAAATTTATTGCAATAAAGGAGGGATTATAGTGAAGTATAATATGTTAAGCATGTTTACATTGGATTGGCATTTTGGTTGAATTGAGACTATACAAGGTTGTGAAAAAGTGGCACTTGGGTTGGGACAAAATAGTGAAATTACACGTGTTATAATAATAATAATTATTATCTTTGTCACTGATTAGCATGTCTGTGTTGGATGAGTTTTAGCCTTTTAAGAAAATAAAAATGTTGGATTTTTCAGCATGAGGCTCACTGTGGTAAAAAATATGGACCCCCCAGCCTCAGGTCATTGCTTTGCACGTCTTCAATAATGAAGCAATGAAACTCTAAATTCAAATTTGTGCAAGAAGTCAAGTATGCACGCAAACGCACACACCATCGTGCTTCTCCACAAGAATAATTAGCTGCTCACATTTGAGAGGTTTTTATTGTTGCAAGGAAAGAATTTCTTTTCCATTGTTCCAAAATGTGTCAGAAAGAAAGGTTTGGAATGTGACATTGTCATGTGACATTGAAGATTGGCGGAATGTTCCTAAAAGTGTCACATCAGCACCATTCTGTAATTAGCATCATCCAAAAGACTGCAAAGATGGAAATGATGAATTTCTCTCACACGGTAGCTGAAAATGTGTATTTATTTATTTATTTTTCTTCAACAGTCAATGAAATGATGGATTGAATCAAAAACGTTGAGAAAAAAAAAGGACGTATGCTCACTATCATGACCTCTCTGACTCAAGTCTCTCGCCCTTTTATGTCTCTCTCCGTCCTGCTTCCTGGTTTTGGCTCCGCCCCTTCCTGTCCTGCCCTGTACCTGCCTTGCCCTTGCTCCGATAGAGAGATTCACACATGGAGAACTCTGAGCGTGGGGTATTGTATGTTTGCTTCTAAACATCACCTCCTTCTCCCTTCTCCTCTTTCCTTTCCCCTCCAAATCATCTTGTCAGGCGACGCAACACGACACTCCCTCACTCATGCTGGTTCGTTCGTGACCCACCTTATTATTATTCTATTAGTGTATGTATTCATATTTATCTACATTATGTACAACAATATAGGCGGCACGGCGGTCAAGTGGTTAGCGCACAGACCTCACAGCTAGGACACCAGGGTTCAATTCCACCCTCGGCCATCTCTGTGTGGAGTTTGCATGTTCTCCCCGTGCATGCGTGGGTTTTCTCCGGGTACTCCGGTTTCCTCCCACATTCCAAAAACATGCTAGGTTAATTGGCGACTCCAAATTGTGAGTGTGAATGGTTGTTTGTCTATACGTGCCCTGTGATTGGCTGGCCACCAGTCCAGGGTGTACCCCGCCTCTCGCCCAAAGACAGCTGGGATAGGCTCCAGCACCCCCTCGTCAGGAAAAAGCGGTAGAAAATGAATGAATGAATACTATAAATAAACACTGTAAATCAGAGTGTCACATAATTATTTTCTTTTATTTATTAATATTTTTGAAATTATATTTGTAGTAATTAAAAAATATCTGTCTTTTTTCAAATGTATTCTCATTATTTGTATACATTTATTTATTTTTTTATTCTACTTATGTTATGTAAAAAATAAATTTAAAATATTAAAAAGTCAGAGGGACCCTTATTTTTTTTTAACTTTAATTTTTCTAGTCAAAAATATATATTTCTATAATTGTATTACTATTATGCATGTACATTTATATGTTTTAATATTAATTGCAATAATATTAAGTAAAAAATAATGAATGCACAATTATATATGTATTTATTTTACTGTATTATTTTAAAAATAGGTAAGTTTTTATTAATATTATTTATGTACATTTTTAATTTTAAAAAATATATTGCATGAAGTGAAAAATAAAGCCTATATGATGCTTTTTACATTAATTATTTTATTTTATTAAAAATGTATTATTATGTTTTATGATATATATATATATATATATATATATATATATATATATATATATATATATATATATATATATATATATATATATATATATATATATATATAATTTTTTGGGGTTATAAATATATTCATTTTAATTAAAAAAAATGTAATATATTAATATAGCATTAAGTAAAGTATGCAAGTATATTAAGTAAACATAAAAAAATCAAAAATACACTTCTTGCTAAAGAAATATTAGAAATAATATTAGAAAAATATTGAAAATAAATATGCAACGCTGCCGTTGAAGTTGCTGTCAGACCCCATTGAATATCAATAATAAATAAATCAATGTTATGTTTTAATAAATCAATAATAGTTTCCTCAATTCCTAATACTATATTCTACTCCAGTGAGTACCATGTCTATTTAAGTTTAACGCCCCCGTTCTAGAGTTCCATTTGCACGTGATTTGATATTATTAGTAAGACAAAATGAAGAGCAACCCCCCCCCCCCCCCCCCCCACCACCACCACCGCCCAATACAAGGCAGGGGGAAACATTGTAGCGCGACTTTGATAATTACAGTAGATGTTGATTTATTTTGCTGGTGCAAATGAAACGGAGGAGTGGCATTAGTATGCATTCATTTGTGGCCAAATGAAAGATTTCCACCCACACCGCCGTGGGCTCAAAGACGACGTGCGCCTGTCGTGCTGATGAAACTCCAAACCTCACCTCGCTTCTTCCGTAAAAGCCTCATTTACATCCCGAGTGTCAAATGAAGCTTTTTAAAGTTCACTTTTCCGTTGAAGAACGTGAGGGCAAAGATGCTGCTTGGGCTTGCAAGTAGGCACATTGCATCATGTTGTTCTGGCGTTGCCATAGCGACCACCACCTCCTTACCTGGACCAGCCAGGACCTCAGTTAACACTCGAGATGCACCTTGTTGTTAACGGGCTTAGCTGAAGTGAAGCTCTGTTGTGGCGTATTAGTCTGGAATGGCCAACCTCAGAGATGTGAAAAAGACAGTATAAAGGCGCAAATAAGTTCATGTCAGCTTCGCCATATCGGTGAAAAAACCTATTATTAGTATCAACTTCTCCTTGCTCTATTTAATTTTTTTTCTTCAATAGTCTTCATACATTTTCTTTTCGTAAAAGTAGGACTTCATTTCCAGAATATTTTGACTTTATTTCCATTAATATTCTAACTGTCTCCCCAAGCTTACGTCCCACAAATGACACTTTTATTTTGTTCTGTTTGTTTGGCGCAATATCACAACTTTAAAACAGCAACATATTTGTCTTTTTTCTATTTCAACTTTGTTATTGTAAATAGTCTTCTTGTAATTAGGACTTTCTATAATAATATAATAATTATATATATATATATATATATATATATATATATATATATATATATATATATATATATATACACAATAACTTCTTCCGACCTTTTCTCTTAATATTATTGTTTTTTTATTGTTGTTTTTTTCCATTTCATGTTTTTTTTTTTTCTATTTCAACTTTGTTATTGTAAATAATAATAATTATTTAGGACTTTCTATAATAATACAATAATTATATATGTAATATACATTCTATTTATATAATGATATAATAATTTCTGTAATATTTATATTTATATAAATATATTGTATTTATATTCTGTTATATTTATGAGTTTTCCAAAAAACTTTAGTCGTTCTTTTTTTCTCATAATATTACTGTACTATTTAATTTTTTTGCATATATTAATATTTCAACATTCTGTCACTAAAATGATTTCTTACGTTATTCCTGTCAATAACTTTTTTCTTCTGACTTTTTCTCTTAATATTTGGACTTTTTTCTTGGAAAATTATTTTTTTTTCCAATTTTTTATTTAAAGTTTTGTTTTGGGTTTTTTTTTTTTAACAATTTCTTGTTAAATTGTACTTGCAAAATGTGCCTCCCCCCTTCCCCTTGATTTAAACATTCAGATCTGTCAGGACATTCCACCTATTTATTTTCCACCTCCAAAAAAATTCCCCCTTTTCTAGAGTTCCACATTCAAATGACTCCTACTTCCAATCCTAACCATCCCAACCCACAGAGAAAGAGCCATCTCATTAAAAATGCCCAGATTGACAGAATTCTACCGTTTTTTTTTTTTTTTTTTAACAGTTTTACAGCTCCGAAGAAGTCCTACTTTTCCAATAATTCTACATTTTCCATGCAACATTTCAGTTCAGCTTCCCAGCATTCACACATTGCCTTGTGGATTTATGGAGTAGTAGTAGTACTGTAGTATGTTTTTATTCTCCTAATATACTTTCATTATTTGTGACTTGTTTCTGCTAGCAAAAAAAAAGAGTCAAGTTAGTTGTCAGCATTGTACATCTGCTCTCACTATTTTGCTTCTTTGTCTTTATTTCACTCTTGCGCACACACGCACACACACACACACACACACACAACCTGTTTTTTTACAGCATATGAATATTTATGGGCAGTTTTAGCATCTGCAGCTTTTACAGCCAGGCTGTGGGCGCTGGGTACTTTATTAACATCCTGAGAAGAAGAATGCTGTTACAAAGCTTGTCTATGAACGTGTGACGGCCACTCTGTCTAATATTGGCATACATAGGAAGTGGATCGGCAGGGAATATTTTGTGGTCTGCTTTACATTTAATGAAGAGGCAGTGTGTGTGTGTGTGTGTGTGTGTGTGTGTGTGTGTGTGTGTGTGTGTGTGTGTGTGCTCTTGGCAATGGAGGTCTGGATCGATCATCTGAACCTGTCATCACGCCACACATTCATCTCTCCTTTCATCTTGTCTTCTTTTGCTCTTCCTTTCCGTCTCTCTCAGCGGGTGATGGAGCCGTCAGATGTGCTCATTTCTGACACGTAAATATATAAATATGTAGCTTCTTTTACTTCGTAATGCTTTTATTAGTTTGGGAGACACGCTTAACAAATGGAAGAGCCAATCAAGATGTCCGAAAAGAAGGAGGAAGAAGCACAACTTCCTTTTCTCCACACCTCAGCAAAGACTGATAATTTTTTCTCTTCTTGGTTTTAAATATTATTTTAGCATCTTTAGCACCTTTATCATTTTAGCATTAAAATATGATCCAATATTTAATAGGATTGTAATCTAACAGGGGAAAAATAATAATAATAGATACAATACTACATACAATTAGGTCGGGGAAAAGTGGAGTTATAAGGGTAAAGTCGATATTACAAAAAGCAAATTTACAAAGGTTATTGAAGAAGGAAGTTGAGATATTAAGAATGTTTTTATAAAGCAAAAATGTGAAAAGGAGTGAGGAAGGAGTGAAATTGATACCAAAAATAAAATATGGCTATATTATATATTTATATATAATCACAAAACTAAGCTACAATTAGTAGCAAAGTTACATCCTTTTGTTTTGTTTTTTTCACGACATGGCCCTGGCTGGAAAAATGTTTGGACACCTGTGGCTTATCCCCTTATGAAGGGGGGGAAAATCCAAATAAAATAGAATCCATAAAAATAAATAATGCTGAAATCATGAACTCATGATCAACACATACATTTGGAGTAGTTACTCAGGAACAAATGAAGGACTAATAAGGAACTCATGAGTAGAGTCGTTACTGACTAAGGTACTAAGGCAAATACATTGGAGTAGTTACTGAGGAACTAATTAAAAATAATGAGGACTAAGGTACTAAGACACAAACATTTGGAGTAGTTACTCAAGGAATAATGAGGAACTGGTGAAAAACTAATAAGTAATACACATATACTTTCAGTAGTTACTCATGAACTAATCAAGAACTAATGGAGACTGAGTAGAGTAGTTACTGAGGAACTAAGGCACATAGATGTAGAGTGGTTACTGAGTAACACATTAAGAACTAATGGGGAACTAATGATAAGCACATAAAATAGCGTAGTTACTCAGGAACTAATGAAGGACTAATGATGAACTCATGATTAACACACATACATTTGGAGTAGTTACTCAGGAACTAATGAAGGACTAATGAGGAACTCATGAGTAGAGTAGTTACTGACTAAGGTACTAAATACAAACATTTGGAGTAATTACTCCAGTTATAATGAGGAACTGGTGAAAAACTAATAAGTAATACACATACGTATGCTTTCAGTAGTTACTCATGAACTAATCAAGAACTAATGGAGACTGTGTAGAGTAGTTACTGAGGAACTAAGGCGCATAGATTTAGAGTGGTTACTGAGTAACACATTAAGAACTAATGAGGAACTAATGATAGGCACATAAAATAGAGTAGTTACTCAGGAACTGATGATGAACTCATGATTATCGCATACATTTGGAATAGTTACTCAGGAACTAATGAAGGACTAATGAGGAACTCGTGCGTAGAGTAGTTACTGACGAACCAAGGCAAATACATTTGAGTAGTTACCGAGGAACTAATTAAAAATAATGAGGATCCGATGACTAAGACACAAACATTTGGAGTAGTTACTCAGGGAATAATGAGGAACTGGTGAAAAACTAATAAGTAATACACATATATTTTCAGTAGTTACTCATGAACTAATCAAGAACTAATGGAGACTGAGTAGAGTAGTTACTGAGGAACTAAGACACATATATTTAGAGTGGTTACTGAGTAACAAATTAAGAACTAATGAGGAATAAAATAGAGTATTTATTCAGGAACTGATGAAGAACTAATGATGAACTCATGATTAACACACATACATTTGGAGTAGTTACTCAGGAACTAATGAAGGACTAATGAGGAACTCATGAGTAGAGTAGTTACTGACTAAGGTAGTAAGACAAATACATTTGAGTAGTTACTGAGGAAAAATAATGAGGATCTGATGACTAAGACACAAACATTTGGAGTAGTTACTCAGGGAATAATGAGGAACTGATGAGGAACTAAGAAGTAATACACATATACTTTCAGTAGTTACTCACAAACTAATCAAGAACTAATGGAGACTGAGTAGAGTAGTTACTGAGAATGGATGGATGGAATGAACGGATAAATCATATCAGACACAATCATTCTCAGCTTTCTTCTAAAGGCCATAAAAATGATTTAAAAAACAAACAAAGAAAAGCACTAATTGTTATACTTTGTTATACTTCCTTTATGGTCGCTGTTGACGTCAATGTTATTTACTAAGATGTGTTTGGAAGCTCTTTGGTCTTCATGAGGATGTTCTGATTCCAACATCCAATCCAGAGGAAAGACGATGTCCTTCACTAATCAATCAACTGAATGTTGTGTCCTTCTTCTTCTTCTTCTTCCTCTTCTTCATCGGCCTCACCTTCACCATGCCTCAGAAGACATGCTTATTCCTACTCTTATTACCTGTAAGTAAACATCTCACTGGACTTCCTTTTGGCTTCTCACACACACATTTTGCTTCACCAAATGGCTTCCCTCTTCTGTGCGATTGATTGGAAATGGTGGTTGTGTTGTTGTCTGAAGCGGGCGGAGGGGAATGGTAATGGTAATGGTAATGGTAATGGTTTTATTTCAATTGAACATGCATCAGATTACAATTGAGTGCATCACATAATCAGTTCACAGTTCCACATGTCCAAAAGGAGTAGGAAGAAGCAAAGCTTATTAAATCCTACCCCTCCATCTGGTACTTTTGCAATCAGTAACTGTTACATTTGTTCACTTCCTGCTTTCCAATTTTAATTTTAATTTTAATTTTAATTTTAATTTTAATTTTAATTTTAATTTTAATTTTAATTTTAATTTTAATTTTAATTTTAATTTTAATTTTAATTTTAATTTCACAACACAAATTTTAATTTTCACAAATTTCAATTTCCACATACCGAATGCTATGTTTCAAATGTAGTTCTTCCCTGAGATCATATTTCTCCTCTCTTGTAGAGAAGTATTGGATGACATTTTTAGCTAATTGGTTATTTTTAGCCTTATGCATTATTTTAGCTGTTTGAAGATGAACTATATCAACAAGTTGAAGTATTTGTGATTTTAGAAATAACAAGTTAGTATGTTCTCTGAAGGCGGCATTATGAATTATCCTTACTGACCTTTTTTGCAGTACATTTAGCGAGTGAAGATTGCTTTTATAGTTATTAGCCCATATTTCCACACAATAAGTAAGATATGGTAGAACCAGAGAGCAATAAAGAGTGTGGAGTGATTTCTGATTGAGAACAAATTTTGCTTTGTTCAATATTGAAATATTTCTGGCCACCTTATGTTGTATATTTAGGGAAACATTGAACAAGTGTTGTGTTGTTACACTTCAGCCTCACTTTCCTGGGATTAGGCTAAAAAGTTGCCGGGAGGACATTTGGACTGTCGGCAGTTTGGCGTGGTTGTTTGCGGGATCTGTCTCTTCACGCTAAAAGGTTAATGTGATTCACTGTTATCTTCTCCAGCAAGTGGCCATTTTCCTGCACATTAACCACTTCTAATGAGCTGCTATTATAACACACACACACACACCTGTACACACACTCTAATCCTTGTGGAGAATTTTAAAGGTCCCTGATTCTCAAGCTGCCTTTCAAGCTCTTCAGAAGCAGCAGGACCATCGTCTTATTGGACGAGTCATTGCTCCGCTTCTTAGAACTCTGCATCCACCTGAGGCGGCTGGGCCCGCCGACATCGCAACCCCAAACGCAATTAGTGCCACTTCTGCTTCTTTAGTCTCATCATGAAAGTCAGAGGAGGAAAAAAAAATCAGTCATCAATCGAAAATCAGTCATTTGAGAAGTTGTCATTTGAATAGGTTGAGTAGAGTGGTTGTTGAGGAACTAATGAAGAACTAATGAGGATCTAATGAATAAGGCACAAAAATTAGGAGGCGTTCCTCAGGGAATAATGAAGAACCGATGAGGAACTAATAAGTAATACACATATATTTTCAGTAGTTACTCATGAACTAATCAAGAACTAATGGATACTGAGTAGAGTAGTTACTGAGGAACTAAGGCACATGGATTTAGAGTGGTTACTGAGTAACAAATTAAGAACTAATGAGGAATAAAATAGAGTAGTCATTCAGGAACTGATGAAGAACTAATGATGAACTCATGATCAACACACATACATTTGGAGTAGTTACTCAGGAACTAATGAAGGACTAATGAGGAACTCATGAGTAGAGTAGTTACTGACGAACCAAGGCAAATACATTGGAGTAGTTACTGAGGAACTAATTAAAAAATAATGAGTATCTGATGACTAAGACACAAACATTTGGAGTAATAAATTAAGAACTACGGAACAGGCACATAAAAATAGAGTAGTTACTGAGGAACTAATGAAGAGCTAACGATGAACTCATGATTATCGCATATATATTTAGAGTAGTTATTGAGGAACTAGTGAAGAACTAACAATGAACTCATGATTAACACATATATGTTTAGAGTAGTTACTGAGGAATTAGTGAAGAACTAACAATGAACTCATGATTAATGCACATATATTTAGAGTAGTTACCGAGGAACTAGTGAAGAACTAACAATGAAATGATTAACGCACATATATTTAGAGTAGTTACTGAGGAACTAGTGAAGAACTAACAATGAACTCCTGATTAACGCATATATATTTAGAGTAGTTACTGAGGAACTAGTGAAGAACTAACAATGAACTCATGATTAACGCACATATATTTAGAGTAGTTACTGAGGAACTAGTGAAGAACTAACAATGAACTCATGATTAACGCACATATATTTAGAGTAGTTACTGAGGAACTAGTGAAGAACTAACAATGAACTCATGATTAACGCATATATATTTAGAGTAGTTACTGAGGAACTAGTGAAGAACTAACAATGAACTCATGATTAACGCATATATATTTAGAGTAGTTACTGAGGAACTAGTGAAGAACTAACAATGAACTCATGATTAACACATATATATTTAGAGTAGTTACTGAGGAACTAGTGAAGAACTAACAATGAACTCATGATTAACGCATATATGTTTAGAGTAGTTACTGATGAATTAGTGAAGAACTAACAATGAACTCATGATTAACGCATATATGTTTAGAGTAGTTACTGATGAATTAGTGAAGAACTAACAATGAACTCATGATTAACGCATATATATTTAGAGTAGTTGCTGAGGAACTAGTGAGAGTATTCGTAAGAACTTTTATTATTAGTAAGAACTGAGTTTTGGTTGGGTTAGGGTTAGGACTCGGCGGGGCGTGCCAAAAGGCAAACCAGGTATTTGCCTGGGGCCCCGGCTGTTAGGGTGCCCCCCTCAGACCGGGTGCCCCAAGTGCTAGTACACGTATTGCAGAGAAACGACACCAATGGGCTTTTACGATGCAATTATGAAACAATTACATAGCAATCCCCCTTGCGGGGGGGGGGGGGGGGCATGCCTTATCCGACCCAACCGCACACACAGAGGGCATATCTGGGGATTTGTATGATATGCTGCGATGAGTTGAGCCTGTGATGTGCTCATGAAAGTTTGTTTGGGTCTGGCCTCCAGCCTTCCTTGGAGCTGCCGCCATGTTGGCATGCCTTAGCCTCGGGGCTGGGGGCGTTGCTGCAGGATATTTCAGCGCTCCGGCTGAGGACTTTTTCAGCCTTCACACGGGACGTCAGTCCATCCCCGGACAAGCCGAGCAAACTCTCATTTGATTGGACGCCTAAGGTTGCCCCCGTCGACACCATCAAATTAAAAGCACCCCCTCCTGCTTGGTAGAAAGACTCCATAATCCAATGAATAATCCCATTAAATATCACTTTCATAACAGTGGACGCATCAATTTACAATATAATTGATGAGGAACTTGATGAGGAACCCCACTTGAGCCCATACGGGGCAACCAACCCCAACATATGTTGATAGAGGACCACCTGTAAGAAGTTCCATCAAATACGACTTTGATAATTCTGTCAACTTTTCTTCAGAACGTGTTTTACCCATCAGCTCCATTTTTCGACAAATGGAAGTTCTAAGCCTCTTT
Organism: Doryrhamphus excisus; assembly: GCF_030265055.1. Classification (NCBI taxonomy): domain Eukaryota; kingdom Metazoa; phylum Chordata; class Actinopteri; order Syngnathiformes; family Syngnathidae; genus Doryrhamphus; species Doryrhamphus excisus. Next base: position 5,369,792 of record NC_080483.1, on the reverse strand, counting down.
TAGAGACTTGAAAAGGTTTTCATCAAGTGGCGGAGATCCCATCAGTCTGACACAAGTTTCGGAATGAAAGACAGAAAACCACCAAAGAAGAAGAAAAAAATGTTTTTTTATTTGAAGTGGGAGCTCGTTAGCCGGCGTTACACGGCTAATGTAGCAAACGAGCTCCAATTAAGCTGCAGTGTTTTCGCTCAATAGTTCCCCCAAAGTGGCTCGGCTTCATCTCATCTTTGTGCCTCTCCCAGATAACGCCCCCCCGACTTGGTACCACGGGGACGGGGAACGCCGTGCTCATCGGCTCCTAAAAAACATCCACGCGTCGCTCATTATCCACACATCAAACGGCTGCAATTAACGCTCCGGGGGCACAAAGTAGTCCATGATTCTCGTGGCGGTCGGCGCCCACTCGGCTCACCTCGTTGCTTAATGAACTGGCGCCGTGACATTCATCGGAGAGCACCACGCCGCTCTCGTTGCCGCGTACAATATGCAAGGAATTTGTCATTTAAACGAGTCCATTAACGGGATGAATGTGTGCCAGCCGGCGGAGACCATTGCTCTTACGGCGTGCACGTGCACATGCACTTCCTTTTGCGGTCTTCCTCGTCCGCACCTCCTCCTCGCCCTGCTCCTCATAAGCGTCACCGTCGCAGTATCGTCTCATTTATACCTGCACTCAGCTAGCCAACCATCGCTAAGCGCTACCTAAGTCTTCGCTTAATTCATCTTTCATGATTGATTGACACTTGCATATTTTATTATCCCATATCAAAACCTTGCCTTGCCGTCAAGCTCATAAGTCGCATTGGCGGCAAAATGTCGGATTTCCATCGAGGGTTGGATTCCCAACAGGGCCGCCCTTTGCCCCAATTGTGTTTATTACTTCGGTTTGGTGGTCTCGGGTTCTGATGTGGTCCGCCTGTCTTCACAGGCCGTGATCTTCAACTCTCACTCGCAGCCGAGTGTGAACCGGTTGGGAAAAGGGCGCCATTTCCGATGCTGCATCTGCAGTCATACGTACTCTTCATCGGCCCGTTGTGGTGAAGAGCGATCAAAGATCTCAATTTCCGCTCCTCCGCATTGACGGGGTCAAATGAGGCGACCCGGGCATCTGGTTAAGATGCCTCCCAGACGTCTCCCTGGAGAGGTGTTCAGGGCACGGCCGACCGGTAGGAGGCCTCGGGGAAGACCCAGGACATATTGAGAGACTATGTCTCTCATCTGGCCTGGGAATGCCTTCCGATGCGCTGGGAAGAGCTGGATGGATGTTTCACTTGGCGCTTGACTGCTTCCACATTTCTTAACCGATTTCAACTCTTCTAACGTCAAAACGTTCTTCTCATTCGGAACATGCGGGCCATGGATTGACATAGTCAAGTTCCAACATTATAACGTTAGAACATAAAAGTCAGAATTGCGAGAAGAACATTTACAAGAAAAACTAGAAATTGTGGGTCGGCACGGCTGTTGAGTGGTTAGCGTGCAGACCTCACAGCTAGGAGACAGGGGTTCAATTCCACCCTTGGCCATCTCTGTGTGGAGTTTGCATGTTCTCCCCGTGCATGTGTGGGTTTTCTCCGGGTACTCCGGTTTCCTCCCACATTCCAAAAACATGCTAGGTTAATTAGCGACTCCAAATTGTCCATAGGTATGAATGTGAGTGTGAATGGTTGTTTGTCTATATGTGCCCTGTGATTGGCTGGCCACCAGTCCAGGGTGTACCCCGCCTCTCGCCAGAAGACAGCTGGGATAGGCTCCAGCACCCCCCGCAACCCTTGTGAGGATAAGCAATCGAAAATGAATGAATGAATGAGTTCTCCTCCTATTTTGTGTGGAAGTGGTAACTTTTTGGCTTCTTATTTTGTCTTTCCCCACCCTCGGCCATCTCGGTGTGAAGTTTGCATGTTCTCCCCATGCATGCGTGGGTTTTCTCCAGGTACTCCGGTTTCCTCCCACATTCCAAAAACATGCTAGGTTAATTAGCGACTCCAAATTGTCCATAGGTATGAATGTGAGTGTGAATGGTTGTTTGTCTATATGTGCCCTGTGATTGGCTGGCCACCAGTCCAGGGTGTACCCCGCCTCTCGCCCCAAGATAGTTGGAATAGGCTCCAGCACCCCCCCCCCCCCCCCCCGCGACACTCGTGAGGAAAAAGCGGTAGAAAATGAATGAATGAATGTTTCCAACAGTCCCAAAGTTCCTGTCTTTCCACAGAATCCCACATTGAAATCAACATTTTTCCACATTTCCACTCAGTCAAACATTACATCATTACAACATTCCACATCCCCCGA